>NW_021703772.1:38987921-39054750 GCF_005190385.1 Monodon monoceros
GAGCTATGGCCGCTGAGCCTGCACGTCTGGAGCCTGTGCTCCGCAACGGGAGAGGCCACAACAGTGAGAGGCCCGCGTACCGCAAAAAAAAAAAAAAAAAAAAAAATCATGGCAGAGGTAGCAGAGTAAATGGCACAAATGTAAGGCTAATATGTTATACTTTTTGGTTCTTTCTTTTTAACAATCTATAGTTTAAAGGAAAGAGATACCTTTCAGATGTTGTCAGCAGAATGATCTAAGCTGTACCTACACAGTTACTCTGGATGAGTTCCATTGTCAAACTGCATGCCACAAAGTAAGTTGAAGGAAAACTGACATGGAAATACATCCAAATACAGCCTGCCTCATTTAGAGCACTGTGATATGTGTTAAAGTGAAGCACTACGAAATATGACATAGTAGCAACCGTGCCTTATAAGAACCTACCTGGTTGGGGAGACATATGTAAATGAAATGGTTAAGTGGGAATGCCAGGCATGAATTGCCAGGTGATTGAATCGGATCAATGTTACAGGTGGTTTGAGAGATGAGTTCATTTAGGCTGAGAAGTCTCTTGGAAAAAGGAGGATTTGAACTGGACTTTTATGGGGGTGGGGAGGTGGAATTCACATTTGTGGAGGGAAAGGGGAAGTCATTCATTTCAGGGATAACAGTCCTCACTAGATTTCCAGTGCCACCCCTCCCCTCTCGCCACTCACAAGCGCATATTTATGAGTGGTTGGTCACTTGGAAAGGTCCTATATCTGTCCTTGTCCTATAGAGCACAGGGCAGTACAGCTGCAATGTGGCCCAGGTCACATTCCGTACGTAACACCAACACTTGACAAATACGTCATAGCACATAATCTATGAACATGTGATTTATAGGGTTATTTTATAAAGCATTTCACATGGAAGGAAAAGAGGAAGGCCCAGGGAACTTGGAATGCGTGCTTTTTACTAGGAGCTAAGCTAGCTGCTTTTCCTTTAGTATCTGAATCAGTCTACACAACAATTCTGAAAGATTGTGATTCCGATTTAGAAAAAGAAAATAGTTCAGAAATGCAAAGTAACTTGTTTGCCTTCACCAGCCGGTAGAGACAAAGTCGGGACTTTTTTTTTTTTGAGATATAATTGTCACATAACATTGTGTGAGTTTAAGTTGTACAACATAATGATTTGATATACATATACATTGTGAAATGATCACCATAATATGTTTAGTTAACATCCACCCAAAGTCAGGATTCATACCAGCTTTGATTCCAGAAAATAGCCTCTTTTCCTACACTATACTCCTTCCCTAGGGATAGAAAAGACATTTTTCTCCCTTCAATTACCAGAAGCATTTCAGTGTTGAAGTTACAGAAAAGAGGGCTTATTAAATTAGTTACAAGGTCAAAGAAAGTATTTGGTAGGCTAAGAGCTGTTGGATCAGGCTCATATTCAACCTTTGATCAGGAAAAGAGGACACTGTACAGTGTGTTCCTTGGAAAGATTACCAAAGTAAATAAAGAAAAAGTTTTCTAGCTGCCTCGAGCAATCATGAAAATACTACATATCTATGTGATTACCTAGCAAAGTCGAAGAGCATTTTATTGGGCAAATAAAAAGCCCAGAATTAAGTCAGTGCCAATGACCTTTAAGCCACCTGAAAAACACTGAACGTGATGAAGTACAGCACATTCCCGGTGTCCACAGACATAAGGTCGAGAGTCAAAGCTTTTGACAATTTGGCTTACAATGAGCATATTACCAGAATTCCTGGGGAGGAAACACTGATGTTTCCCCAAATGAAAATGGACTGATTTTTATATTATTGCTTCACATTGCCCAAGAGAAAAATGACTAAGACGTCACCTGACAGTATAGCATATCATAAGTATATACAAAATAGCCTTTTAGTAAAACCTGGTTTAACAAAGAAAATGGGTTACTTTCCAAACATGTGTAATTTATTTTAGCATTAGCCCATGACTAATTTCTTGATGACTGCAAGAATATCAGAATTTTAAATATTCTATGATTCCGTGGTAAAAGTGGTTGTATAGGAAAAAATGTTTCCTTAATTTGCAGGTGTATATATCTCCCTCTAGTGTTCAAAGAAACCAAGTGCAATCTTGTGTTTTTCCAGATCTGGTTGTGATTAGTCAAAGGTCAATGTGTGGTAATAAGCCAGCATCATTATTTGTTTTTATGGGAATTGGTCCATATATAGCTCAATATTTTCACAAACAAATACCACATGCATGAATTGTCAACCAAATGTCATAGGATTCTTTTGTATCTAAGATATCTGTTGTAACTCTAACTTTGTACTGCGTAACTCTCTGTTAAAGGATTGACAAAGTACGTAATTTTTAAATTTCTAGTTTCCAGAAAGAGAATATGAGAGCCTTGGGGCTTGATCCTTGGACCATCTTTCTTTTTGTTTCTACTTACTCTGTCTTACTTGATTTCGTCTAACCTCATGGCTTCAGTTACCGTCTGTCTACGGCTGAACTTCTAATCTGTTCCTTGACCAGAGTTAATAGCCAGGGTTGTATAGCTTTCAGTCTCCTCAACATCTCACTTGGACATCTAACAGGCATCTCAAACTTAACATGTTTGAAAACCAAGTTTTTTTATTTTCTTGCACCTTCCAGCATGTGCCCCCAAACCCTGCTTTGCGTTTCAGTTAAAAGTACTACCACCTACCAAGTAGCTCAGACAAAAAACCCTAACAGTCATTTTACCCTATTCTCATTCCTTACATTTAGTCCATCAGCAAGTCCTATTGGGTTTTTCTCCAAAATATATCCCTGATTTGTCCCCTTCTCTCCATCTCCATTACTTTCCCCAAGTTCAAGCCACCGTTGTTACTTCCCTGACCTACCCCAAGAGGCTCCTAACTGGCCTTCCTGCTTCCACTCCCGCTCCATTTCAGTTCATAGTTTCTCCGCCCAATTAAAATAAGATCCTTCCTCACTGTGTTCCTGGCCTTCTTCAGGCCCTTGAATGTGCCGAGTTCATTCTCACATTTGGGCTTGGCCATTTCCTGGGAAACTCGTCTTTGAACGGCTGGTTCCTTTTTGTCATTCAAGTCTCAGCTCAGATGTTTCCTCCTCAGCAAGAATTTCCTTGACTGCAGTCTCCCATTACCCTGTTTCATTTTCTTCTTGCATTTTCATCATCTGAAATAAAAATTGATTAATATACTTATTTTTTTTTCTTGCCAGTTTTCTCTTTCTCTTTACTAGAACAAGAGCTGAGGTCTTGGCTGCCCCCTGTCTCTCCCATGCCTAGAACTGTGCCTGGCCCACAGCTGGTGTTCAAGAAATATTTGTTGACTGAGCAAGATGAGGAAGATGTGGATGAGTACAGGTTCACAAAGAGAGAAAGCCATGGGCAGAGAAAAGAACACGGTGTCCTGGACTCTGCTTTAAGTTGTACACTTAATTTTCTCAGCCTCATACCATACCCCACAATCATAAAAAGCTACCACACTGCCTCAAAAGGAACATGTGTAACTCACAGTCCTTCCTTTCACACATGCTACAGTTTCAAAAGCTGAAGCTAAAATAATGAGTAGTAACAAATAACAACATAAGTCAGAACTCAGCAGCATAAGCTTATATATTTTAAAGGAAAATAAAATATCTTCTCATAAAAGATTCCCATAGGCTCAGCACAAATTTGGGCATACAGTCCTTAAGGAAGCATTTGGTTTGTGTCTAATAAAATAAATTTTAGCAAAAAACACCCAAACCATCAAAGAAAATACAAGATCATAAATGCAACTGACCTTGACACTCGGGGAACCAAAATATCAACAAGTCAATTTCTGTTCTCCATGTGGTCTTTCATCTTTGGTTAACTGAGGTAACCAGTTTCTGTTCCCAGGTGGTTTCTCTTAAAATGGATTTCCATATTTGTAGATTAGTAAGTCAAAAGCATATAGATAACGGTACCCAAACTAAGCCCTGAGTAATTTCATGATGCAGTCTTTCAAGGAGACAAATAGCAGGAGAAGTAAAGTGTCTTTCTATAACTTGAGCAATCCAGTGATCCAACATGTCTAATCAAAAATTCATTTCTGGGGCTTCCCTGGCGGCGCAGTGGTTGGGAGTCCGCCTGCCGATGCAGGGGACGCGGGTTCGTGCCCCGGTCCAGGAGGATCCCACATGCCGCGCGGCGGCTGGGCCCGTGAGCCATGGCCGCTGGGCCTGTGCGTCCGGAGCCTGTGCTCCGCAACGGGAGAGGTCACAACAGTGAGAGGCCCAAGTACCACAAAAAAAAAAAAAAAAATTCATTCCTAATATTTTTTGAAATATATTGATTCTTGTCAGGTTTTTGAGCCTGCCTTAACCTGAGTGGTGAGGACAGGGATTATATCTCAGCCGCAGTATGGTTGGTGACATTACTGACTGCTATGAGAATTACAATGGGAATTCAACCCCTGGAGCCATATTCCTCTTGCTTGACAGGGATCACAGTAACTGACAAATACAAAAGAACTGTCTTTGCCAATTTTTATAAAATTATTTTTCCTTCCATAATGCTGGCAAGGTGCACTACAGAAGACAAATTTAGAAACAGGATTCTGCAAATGAGAAATTGACCCAAAGGGGAGCTAGAAATGGAGACAATGTAGAAAGTCAGAGTACCCTGCTGCTAGTTTATTTCAATTATGGCTTTTGAGGTTGTGGTGAGCAGAGAGCGGGACAGCAGAATACTGAAGAAGGAAAGTTCACAGATGGGGAAAGGGTGAATGGCTGACTGTTTCAGGCTCATCTCTGTCTAGACTGTTGCTGTGACTCCTTCTGTTTCTCGCTGGCCTGCTCATATGGACAGGTACCCTTCCTGAAGCAATCCAGTTGGTGCTGGGTTTCTACCAAGAGCCCTAATTTCTTCTAACACCTGGGAGCTGTTGGGACTAGTTCTTTTGGCAGCATGTAGGGCAGTCACTAAACCAGAAACCGCTTTATATCTCCTGGTTATTGCCAGTGGTGTGAGCCCTTAAAGGTCATTTTTTTGCTTCTCGGAGTCTTACTTTCTAGGTGCTTTTTGCTTCTCTTTGGTTGACTCAACCTTCCAGCACTCTGCTGGCTTTCAGATCTTTTCACTGTGCCCTGGGGCTGTGAAAGCACTCTACCTCTTCCCCTCAGTCTCTGAACCTTACCCCTAGCTCCAGGTTTTGACTGAAGTTTGTCTCTCCCTGAAGGGTCTGTGGGATTTTCAATTCTTCCACATTCCAAGTTCAGGAGATGGGGTCTTCAGCATTTATTCTCTGTTTTCTAGTAAAAAATTCTTACTAATTTTAGGCTCATAGCATCTTCTCTCCTTTTCTCCTGCTTCATTCATTGAGGACTTTAGCTCATGGCTGTCCTCTCCACTCCACTACTTCAGCATACACGGGAACAGCCATAGCCTTAGCAACTTAGTTCCTTGAATTTCCATGGGCAAAGTCCTTTACTTTAGTCACCCATGTCCACAGCTAGTTGTGTGCCTTGTCAACATCTGGAATTGCTCCACTTCTGAAATCACAGAGTCAATACCCTCACTCTTATCCTTTCTGCTTTAATAGTTAGAGCCTCCAATTGTGTTACCCTCACAAAGACCCCACCTACCCCATTCAACAGCCCTTTCTTCCTCTACTGATTTTAGGTTCTGAGATTCTTTATTTCAATTTCACTCCTACCAGATGCCCCATTCTCTTGCTCTGTTGTTGTTGGAGGTCATTGAGAGGATGTGACTGCTGGTGGATCCACAAGGTGGACCCGGGCAATCAGAGGCTCCCCATTCCCTCCCCAGTCCTTGGAGTATACACTCCTCTGTTCTCACAGTGGGAGCTGTTTCCAGAGAGACAGCCTTATAGAGCAATGTGTTGTTGAGACCATCTGGACCACATATGTGACTGAACTCCATTAATGCCTCCATATAAACTTTGAAGATTCTGGCAGGTGGGTGCAGAGATGTATGCATCTTGCAGGTACCCAAGACAAGTCTTGTATGTAAGTTCCCTGGCTTATTAAACCTGGCACCTGCCAATCTGAAGTGGTCTGTCTGCCTCTTTCTCTAGTCTATCTGTGAGCCACCAGTTATCCTGCTGTCATACCGGCCTGGGGAATGTGCTGTGTGTTGGTCTTCTCTGAACCTGAGCCTGGTCTGTTGAACATGTTTGGAGTGTAGATTTCTGTCACCACTAATTCAGAGGCTTCAACTTCATCTAGGCCTTTCCTAAATTTCCTTGATCACTTCTGTTCTCTCTCCTTTTCTGCCAAGTAGTCATTTCAAAACTTCTTGGTTCTGCTCAAATTTTCCTTTAACCCCTGACTCCTACCTTCCCTCTAGTTCTTAGTAGGTGATTTTGCTTTCTACATCACAGAGAAAATGATACTCAATTTTTGGAAATGCCCCCGACTACACACCAGCAAACTTCTCAACACCCACATCTCCATGCATCTTTCTTCCTCCTTTTGTGAGTGTCCCTACAGTGTGTCTCTTCATCTGGAAGTAATCCTATCTCCTTTTAACTTTTCCCTTCATCTTTATCCTCCCCCTTACTATTTGCATATAAACATAAGCAAAACTCTCTTGTTTGAAAAATAAGTCTTTGTATCCATGACTCCCCTCAATCCCCACTCCATCCCTCTTGTCCATAACCCATACTTTTGAAGATTTGCCTACACTGGCAGTCTCCCTCCCTTCATTCTCCAGCCTCTGGTATCTTGGCCCACATCCTCCTACCTCATTGTACTGAAATCCCTTTGCCACGTTCACCAGTGACTTCCTTATTGCTCTATCCAATGGATACTTTTGAATCTCTGTTCCGAAGCATTTGACCGTGTTGACCAAATTCTCCTTCTTGAAATATTGTTTTCTTTGGTTTCCATGGGTCTATACTCTCAGTTCCCAATTGTCTCTGGCCACTTTTCAGTTCTCCTTCCAGGGTTCCCTTCTGTCTAACTTTCAAATATTGTTTGTTTTTTATACTAGATTCTCTTCTTGTTCTACATACTCCCTGAGCCATCTCATCTATGCTTATGGATTGTATGTCACTTATATGTTAGTGAGTCTCAAATCCATGTCCTTAGGTCAGAATTTATCTTCTGAGCTTTGACTGCTATGTACAATACCTACTGGCCATATATGCACTTACATGTGTTGTAGTTACCTCACAGTCGCCATGTCCCACACTCATTGCTTTCTTTTTAAAGCCCACTCCTCTTCCTCTTTTCTCTATCTCATCATTCATACAGGTATCCAAAGCAGTAAAATGATCCTCAACCTTATTTCTCCATTTTAAACATCCACATTCTAGTGGAACCACCTCCTAAATATCTCTTGAATCTCTGTTACCTCCATCACTACCCCAGTTCCAGCCACCATCATCTCTTGCGGAACTCTCATAATAGTCCCATGGTTAAGACTTTCACTGCAGGGGGCGCGGGTTTGATCCCTGGTCAGGGAACTAAGATCCTGCATGCCATACGGCGTGGCCAAAAAAAAAAAAAAAAAAAAAGAAACAAAGAAGAAAAGAAACTTCTCAGTAATTAAGTTTATATAACAAATATTTCTGTCAAGTCAATTGTTTAATAAAGCATCATTAAAAAAAATGAAATATCCTGTCATTCTTCCTCTTCCTCCTCATGATTTGGCTTTAGTTTTTCTCTTTTAAAAAAACAATTTAAAATTTTTTAATTGTAAAATATACATAACATAAAGTTTACAGTTTTAACCATGTTTAAGTGTACAGTTCAGTGGCATTAAGTACATTCACACTGTTGGGCACCTACCACTGCCATTCATCTTTGGAATTTTTTCATCTTGCAAAAACTGAAACTCTGTACCCTTTGAAAAATAATATCTCATTCCTCCCTACCCACAACCCCTGACAACCACCATTCTGTTTATATGAATTTGACTATGTACCTCATGTGAGTAGAGTCATACAGTATTTGTTCCTCTGTGACTGACTAATTTTAGTTAGCATAATGCCTTTATGGTTCATCCATGGTGTAGCGTGTGTCAGAACTTCCTTTCTTTTTAAGGCTGAATAATATTCCCATTGTACCCATCAATAATGAACTGGTTAAGAAATTGTGGAGAATCTGCCGTGGAACACTGTCCAGTGTCAAAAAGAATAAGCGCATGATATGGATCCATCTCTGAGATATATTGTGAACAGGAAAAGCACATTACGGAATAGATTGTGTAGTATGCAAACATTTATATAAGTGAGATAGCTATATATGTCTATTTATGTATGGAAATTTCTAGAGTCTACCAAAGAAAGTAGTAACACTGGTTGTCTCTGAGGAGGTGAAAAATGGATCAGGTGTGGGAGACTTATTTCTTGTAAAATTTTGTTCTATTTTGAGCGTTTTTCATACACCTATATAACTTTAAAAAATAAATAAATACCAGTAGGCACACTATGAAAAAAATTCCCATTGTATTACCGTATTTTATTTATCCATTCATCCTTAGATGGGTGCTTGGGTTTCTTCTAGCTTTTGGTTGTTGTGCATAATGCTGCTATAAACATGGATGTACAAATATGTTTGTGTTCCTGCTTTCAGTTCTTTTGGGCAAATACCAGCAATAGAATTGCTGGATCAAACGGTAATTCTATTTTTAAGTTTTTAAGGAACTGCAATATTGTTTTCCATAAGGGCTGCACCATTTTGCATTCCTATCAGTAGTGTATGAGGGTTCCAATTTTTCCATGTCCTCATCAACACTTTTTATTGCTTCTCTTTTTAATAATAACCACTCTCGTGGATGTGAAATGGTATCTTGTGGTTTTGATTTGCATATCCCTGATGATTAGTGATGTAGAGCATCTTTTCATATGCTCATAGGCCATTTGTATATCTTTTTTGGGAAAATGTCTTATTGAGTCCTTTGCCATTTTTAAAAATCAGATTGTTTGTTACTGTTGAGTTTTAGGAAGTCTCGATATATCCTGGATATTAATCCCTATCAGATATGTAATTTGCAAAATACTTGCTCCCATTCTGTGGGCTACCTTTTCACTGTTCTTTGATGAACAAAGGTTTTAAATTTTGATGAAGTCCAATTTGTCTATTTTTTCTTTTGTTGCTTATGCAATTGGTGTCATATCCAAGAAATCATTGCCAAATCCAATGTTACGAAGCTTTTCCCTTATGTTTTCTTCTAAAAGTTTCATAGTTTTAGCTCTTACGTTTAGGACTTAATCCATTTTTAGTTAATTTTTGTATATGGTGTTAGGCCAATTTCATTCTTTTACATGTGGTTCTCCAGTTTTCCCAACTCCATTTGCTGAAAAGACAGTTTTTAATTCTGCAGCTTTGTATTAAGTTTTGATATCAGGAATTGTGAGTCCTTCAACTTTGTTCTTTTTCAAGAGTGTTTTGCCTCTTCTAGGTCCCTTGAAATTCCCTGTGAATTTTAGGATGGGCTCTTATAATTTCTGAACAAAACACTTTTCAGTGGAGATCATTTTCCCTTTAAGTCTAAACTCCATACCATTGTTACCGAGTCCAAGCTCATACTGCTCGCAGAACAACAGGCCAATAAATAGACAAGTTGTTGGGGCAAGGAATAGTGACTTTATTTGGAAAGCCAGCAGACTGAGAAGGTGGTGGACTAGTGTCCCAAAGAACGGTCTTACCTAACTTAGAATTCAGGCTTCTTTTATAGTAAAAGGGGAGGGGGTGTAGTTGGTTGTTGCCAACTTCTTGGCGTTGGAATCCTTTGTTCTTGCAGCTGTCCAGGTAGGTCAGGTCATGATGTTCCTGTAAACCTCTGACAAGACAAATGTTATTCTCTGTTCTTCAACTTTTTAATCTCTCTATGAATGGAAAAGTGTTATACCTTTAAAGGTCAGAGCCTTGAGAATGGGCTGTCCTGTATATTTCAGGCCCTAGGCAACATTCTTAACTTGTAGTGAAAACAATAGAATACTAAGGTTAAAGTAAAAGAAACAGATCCAGAATGGAGTCAGATTTGTTCTTCCCTATTACACCATGTTTTAAAGGGTCCTTTAAGATATAGCACCTGCATGTCACCTCAGCTTCATCTCTAGATTTTCTTTAACTCCCTTTACGTAAATCAGCTCTTCAAACTTTCAGAACTACTTTTAATCCTTGCATCAGCCATCCATTCTTGTCTAGGGCCTTTATATATATAATCTGCTTGCTTTCAACATTGTCCAGCCATGTCTTCTTCCTTCAGATCTCACATCACTTCCACATCTTCCAGGAGAAATTAAGTTCCTGCTTTGTGTTCTTCCTGAGGATCCTCCTTCCCATGTTGCCTGCACCGCATTTTAACTGCTTATTTGAATACTCCCTTAGCCGGTGCTGAAGGGATGGCATCTTGGTCAGGTTTGTATGCCTAGCCCTTAGCACAGCACCCTTCATGCAGTAGACCATCCGGGAATGTTGGTTTAAATGAATTCTTGAAGTTTCTTTTTCCGGTATTCTTCTAAAGGATAGTTTTCTAGTGTGTGGGAAAAGTCAAGGAAAGAACGTGAGTTGGAAACCCATGGAAAATAGGAGAAAGGTGCTTACTGGTTCCAAGCTCTGCATGCTTTGTTCTCCTAATTCCACTTGCCCCCATAAGCAGTGAAATCTGCAATCATTTCATTCCACTAGTCCTCTGAGACCTCCTAGGCACAGATAAAGTTAAATAGGAAAATAGGAGTTAAGGCAGGGACCCGCAGCACCCAGCTAAGTTAGGAGGGTGCAAAAGTGACCGGTCAGTAATCCAAGGGTATTTACTCAAGGCAGAAGGGAGAGCACCCACCGCCTTCAGCTATTTACTCGCCCGCTGCTAACGCACCACGCGGGCTCAGGCGCCACCCAGCGCCCTGGAAAGTGCCTCCCGCGGGAGTGCACTGCCAGTTCCCGGGCGCTGTCCCGGGAGCAACAGATGACCGGAAATGGAACCTGCGCGGGCCTGTTGCTTAGCAACGAACGCAGCCGGGAAGCTAGACAGCCCCGGCGCTGAGGGAGCATAGACTGCCTTGTCCCCGGGCGCCGCATCTCTCGTCCGAGCGGTTCCTCGGGGCTCCGGGCAGGAGCGTCCAGGGGCCACCGGGTGCCACCAGCGAGTCCTCACAGCCATGAGCAGCCGGCAGGTGAGAGGTTGGCTCCTCGCCAGGCTCGTCCGGCTGCGAAGCTTCCCTTGTATTTCAAAAGTGATGGAAGCCTAGGTCTTCCGGACTCCGCAGTTGTGGCCTCGCGGGGTATAGCTTCTTTCATCCCACTTATGATCTGGGATACTGAGCGTTTTCGGTGAAAACTTTTATATGTTCTCTTCCCAACCGTTCGTACTTGGTGTTGTCATAACAACCAAACACAGTGGAGCAGAGCGCCTGCAGTTTAAATTACAGCCCTAGAGTGTCCCCAGTGTGCTAATGGTGGCTGTGTTTGTCTGGGGGGAAGCTCGGTGGAGAGTTGCCTTGGATTTGGGCTCTAGGGTTGGAATATAAGCCCCTTCCTAGCGGTGCGACTTTGGGCAAATCACTTGGTTTTTCTAAACCTTCTCTCTCTTTTATGCAAAGGGGAGGAATCAGAACAAATTTTCCTCCTTTCTAAGGTTATTACAAAGTTCAAACAAGATACCATGCCATACCATACCACACATGAAAGGGTTTGGTAAGTGGTAAGTGGAATTTCTTCTTAGGAAAACATCCCCATGGCATGTAACAAAAGATGCATATGAAACCGTGGGGAATCATCATTAGTCAAATCCATTTCACTGGCCTCCACTAATCAAGTTTGCTTTTAATTGTTGCTACAAAAGACTTGCAGGTCCTCCACTCCACATGGAGCCTAAACAATAAGATGTTTGCCGGAGTTGTTTTGCAGGAGCTTGGAGTCAGCTGTGTCTCTGGGGCTGAGCTAGTTAAGGTTGCATAGGCTCCCTGACCCTCCAACTGGGCATATGCAAGTATGGCTTGGTGACCTTTTGGCATCAGAGGGCTGAAAACTCCACCCTCAGATCCTGTTAAGCGCCTGCATTTTTGAAACTAGAGGCCTGTAGCTTAGTTACACCTGAGCAGAGGGGTGATTACCACGCCTACCACACCTTTTTCCAATCACCTTTCCCCACGCTCCCCACGCTTCTCACGCTCCCTACGCCTCAGACGGCCCTGCTGCGTTACTCCTTATCCCATAAGTACCCCAGCCCCTTGGCTTCCGGGAGCCAGATTTGAGATTTGTTCGTCTGTCTTCTCCTTGGCTGCCTTGTGAATAAGCCCTGTCTTCGCTGCAAACCTCGGATGTCTCAGCGTTTTGGCTTGCTGTGTTTCTGACAAAGGGAACCGGTAACATATGTTGTAGTAGATACTTTTTAGAACTCTTTATTGAATTTAAGGGTAACTGTAAACAAAAGGAATGAACAATGGTCAACCTTTTAAATGCCAGAACAGAATGGGAAGACGTTAAGTGTGGGCATTATTCTGGGCTAGCTAGAAAACAACTCTAACTCTCTAGATTTGTATGGAAAAGGCCCCCTAAGCATCCTGGTACTGAATGGAAAACAGTTGCTTTTAAGCCTGTAGATTTTGCTTAGCTTCTTGGTTTGACACTAAACTATAATCTTTTCTTTTTCAAGCTTCATAATTTCTTTGGTAGTGTTAGAGTTTACTGTGGAAAGAAGATTAAAAGTAACATTGAGTTGTAGATTACTAACTGAAAATGTCAAAACCCTAATTCATTAATTAATCAAAAATAACTTATTTTCTTGATGCCCACATCAGTCTTTGACCTGCTTTTGAATCATGTGCTGTGGTGTTGAAATTTAAAATATGCCTTTACCATATTTGCAGTGGTATTTCTGAATAGCTGTTGTTTCACAAAGCCCAAATTGACGAATTTATAACTGAAAAGCGTCCACTAAAAACCTATTGGCAGTCAAGTTTTAAGTTTCACTTTATCTTAATAAAAGTGATGTTTGGAAATTACACGCCCCCACCCCAAAGGAACCTCTGTTACTAAAAAGGCAGTGGGATCTTGAAAGAATGGGCATGAGCCCATTTAGGACTATTTACATTTTCTACATACTATTTTTAAACAGTAGAGGTCTCTCTCTGGCTGCTTTTGTTGACTTGTAATTTTAAAACTCTTGATACTTTCATTTATGCTAATTTTGAGTGTAGTTTTCCTTTTGAAAGGGTGAAAGTTTTTATATTTTAACCTGAAACAAACAGAATGGATTAAACTTTTGGAAATAACATTTTGATGTGACATTTACTTATGTGTTCATTTAGTTTGAAAAAGTAAGCAGGTGGTAAAATCATATTTGCTGAAGGAGATTTTAATATATTCATCTCAATAGTGGAAGGTTTAGAGTGACATGGCATTTTTCAGGAATAGCAATTTGAACTCTTAAATTAGGTATTTAAAAGAAAAATCTCTTGGAACTGCTTCTTTCATTTTTAAAATTAGTTAAAACATAAGGCTTTTTGAGTTTCAGTTGAAGAACTTTCAGAGGTTTAAAAATACAGATATCCAAAGAGCACGAAGCTCCCCACAAAATCCACTACAGATTGTGGGCAGAGAAGAGGGAAAAGCTGTCAGCTTATCTCTACCTTAGCGCATTTTCTAGCTGTTAAATTAAGTAGTTTTGCATTTATATGATGCTCATTCTGTTTTCCTTCATCCTGTCTCCTTGATGTTATTGCTTAAAAAGGAGATCAGAGCGAAAACAGTTGGGTATGAGGCCAACAGCGTGGTGGTAATTTTAACAACCATAACTCAGAACATATGATGACTATATTTAAATCAACCCTATTAAATTTTGAGAGTTGGTTGTTGATTTAATCAGACAACTTCAGGATTATTGTTGATTTTAACCAGACACATTCATAGATTCTGGTCATTTCATCAGAACAGTTAAATTTGGATTATACCAGGTTTCAAATATCCCTTCCAATAGACAAGTAGTTGAAAATCAGTGAAATAAAAACTAAGTGCCAAGCCAGAGTACTCAGGGAAGACCTTGACTCTTTAGCAGTTTTAATTCTGGTAATGTAAAATTATATTACTCAGGATCCCAACAGAAAACAGATGGCATGCTTAAGAGGATTAAATTGAAGAAAACCTATGAAAAGACCGTTTGGAGAGGTGTGGGCAAGGTTAAGAGAAGAAACCAACAGGGATGAGGATGCACCTAAGGACTAATAACAGGAAGTCGTTGCCATTCCTAGGCCTGACGGGTCAAAGAAATTGAACCCGGTTCTCAGAACTTGGTGAGAGCTGGAGGCTTGGAATGGTAGCTTCCTGACAGCAGCTGAGCTCTGGAACAATTTAGCCACTATCAGAACTGTGGGAAACAGGGAGACTAGGAGAGAAATATCCAAAGCTCTCTCCCTTCATCCTGTCTAGTCTCCTACAGGTGCCTCTCATTGCTTAATCCCCAGCAGAAGCCAGAGGGCTGGGAAGCCAGGTGCTGCCTGTCTACAGAAGTCAACCTTCTAGGCACAGAGCAGGAAGGAAAACATGGAGACTGGATTGGGGCAAACAAAGAATAACCATCACAGAAATTATTATATGTAGATGGAGCCTTCATGGACATTTCCCTGTTTACAAATTAGTTGGGATTAAAAGTTGGTAAGTCAGTTGTTCAGATCCTGTAATGCATTTTTCACTCAAAATTCTTTATACCTAAGAATAAGTCTAACAAAAGATGTGTACAGGGCTTCCCTGGTGGCGCAGTGGTTGAGAGTCTGCCTGCCGATGCAGGGGACACGGATTCGTGCCCTGGTCCGGGAAGATCCCACGTGCCGCGGAGCGGCTAGGCGCGTGAGCCATGGCCGCTGAGCCTGCGTGTCCGGAGCCTGTGCTCCGCAACGGGAGAGGCCACAACAGTGGGAGGCCCGTGTACCGCAAAAAAAAAAAAAAAAAAAAAAAGATGTGTACACCCTTATGAAGAATATTACAAAAAGTTTTTGAAGGATACACTCCAAGGATGTGAATAAAGAAATATATTGTATTCATGAAGAAGTCAATATCATAACAATATCAATTTCCTCCAGATTATTCTAGGCATTCAGTGTGTTTCTGTCAAAATCCCCCAAAGTTTCATGCAATGTGGATCCTAAAATTCACGTGGTAGAGAAAAGGTCAAGATTGTATATAATAATTTTTAAGAATACTAAGGTGGAGAGAATCGCCTTACAGATTTCAAGACCTATTGTGAAGTCATAGTAATTTAGACAATGTCATACAATTTGTTTACAGATAGACAAATATACCAATGGAATTAAAGGGACAAAAGAGATATTTACATACTCACATGTGTAATATATGTGTATTATATACACACTGTATAGTATATATGTGTGTGTGAAGTAAAATTGTGTGTATACTAAAACATATGACCAAAGATGTTTATTGGAACATCTTTTGTAATAGAGAAACATTGAAAATAAGCTAAATGTTAATTTACAGGAGAATGGAATGGATGAATCACATCATATTCATACATTAGAGTACTATACAGCTGTGAAAATCAGGAAAGTATCAACGTGGGAAGTGAGAAAACCATCTTGCTTGCATGCTTAAGAGTTTGAAAGAAAGTCTCCTTCTATGATGTAAGGGAAACTTTCTGGAAAGCTGCCCTTAGGGATGCAACCCTGCTGGAGGGTGTCTGTCACTGGGTCAGCCACACACCACAGGCTGGGAAGGTGCCCACAGGCAAGCATGCTGACTGCTGGCAGCCACACCATGGAAGCAATGACAAAAAGCCCTGGAAACAGGAAGAGAGTCCTTTCCTCTCACAGTGTTGTTTTGGCACCCTTTATAATATTAATGCTGGTTGGCAAAGGAGAAATGTTATAGAGTCCTGCCCAATCACAAAGGGGGCAAAAAGGGTAGACTTGGAGCTGAGAGGTAATAAATTGACAATTGGCAAAAAGAACGATTTATAATCTGCTTTATAGAACAAAGCATTATTGTCAACAGTGCTTCCTCTTACCTAGGTGGAATTCCTACCATGGAATCATCCTCTACTCGAAGTATCAGCACTTTTCCCTGAAAGTTGCTGCTAAAAAGTATATGTTACTTACAGTGACTTGAGGATGCATTAACCTGAATACATTGTCACCTTAGGAAGTGGAGCATTCTGGAAAAAAAATGAAGTTTTAGCCATGGAGAAAGGAGGTGGGGGCTAAGTGAATGGACACTTGTTAGATAAATTCCTAGAAGAAGATATGACCAATTCCTCACTGAACTGTCTTGGCACTCTTGTCAAAAATTGATCACCCATAAATGTATGGGTTTATTTCTGAACTCCCAATTCTGTTCCTTTGATCTATAGATCTATATGTTTATCCTTACACAGTCTTCATTACTGTAGTTTTGTAGTAAGTCATGAAATCTGAAAGTGTGAGTCTGACAACTTTGTTCTTTTTCAAGATCTTTTGGCTATTCTGGGTCCATTACGTTTCCATGTGAATTTTATGATCATCTTGTTAATTTCTACAACTAAGCATCTGGGATTTTGAGAGAGGGTGTGTTGAATCTGTAGGTTATTTTGAGGGGAGAGTATTGCATTTTAACAATATTAGTCTTCCAATCCATGAGCATGGGGTGTCTTTCCATTTATTAAGGTCTTCTTTAATTTCTTTCAATAATGTTTTATAGCTTTCATACAAGTCTTGCACGTCTTTTTGTTAAATTTATTCCTAAGTATTTTATCCTTTCTTATGCTATTGTAAATTAATTTCTTAATTTCAGTTTTGGATTGTTCATTGTTAGCATCTAGAAACACAATTTTTGTGTATTAATCTTGAATCCTGCAAACTTGCTGAGATCTTTCATTAGCTCTAATCTTTTGTGGATGCCTTATGATTTTCTGTATACAACATCATGCTATCCATAAAGTATGTTTTAGAATATTTTGGATGATATGTGCTTTACTTTATATTAGACACTCTGTAACACTTGGTTCAATGAGTCAATTTTAGCATTAACAGAGTAAACAGTGTTGGGTTGGGTTTTTTTTTTTTTTTTTGTATTTTTTCATGCAGGATAAATCACCCAGCAAAGAAAAATCCAAGATACCAGTCAGATTTTTACCACAGTTGTCTACGGTAATTTACCAAATATCTCATATTTTATTGCTTTTGTAATAATGTTGTTTACTAGTTTTCAAACTTGCAAATAAGATACTGAATTTTTTTTTATTTTTTTTGGCTGCATTGGGTCTTTGTTGCTGTGCACAGGCTTTCTCTAGTTGCGGCGAGTGGGGGCTACTCTTCGTTGCGGTGTGAGTGCTTCTCACTGCAGTGGCTTCTCTTGTTGCGGAGCATGGGCTCTAGGCACACGGGCTTCAGTAGTTGTGGCACACGGGCTTCAGTAGTTGTGGATTGCAGGCTCTAGAGCGCAGGCTCAGTATTTATGGCACATGGGCTTATTTGCTCCGTGGCATGTGGGATCTTCCCGGACCAGGGCTCGAACCTGTGTCCCCTGCATTGGCAGGCGGTTTCTTAACTGCTGAGCCACCAGGGAAGCCCAAGATACTGAATTTTTTATTATAAATTTCTGTGCTCCATTTCTTTTCCGATGGAGAACATCTATGAGGTATATATCTTAGGAAAAATAACTGTCTTAATAAAGGAGTTGTAAGCTATAATTACCTAGTATGTGCAGGATATTTGAGTATTATGAATAAAAGAATTCTGAGGATGACCTAGCAGAAGTAGTGTTGGAGTTAGGAAGCAAGGACTTAGATTACAGATTTTTCACTAATGGCTCTGTGACTATTACAGAGTCACTTACCTCTTGGAGCCCCAGTTTCTGAGTTTGAGATGACAACAGTTGATTTGATCTCTGAAGAGATGTCTCTTCTAGCACTTTTAGCTGCAGGAGATTTCTTAGATCTTGGCATCCTTTTTCATGATTTTGATGTTAAATTAGCATTGTCCTGTGGAAGAGGTAGTTGACATTTTCAGTTGATCAAGTGCTGGACAAATTAGATTTTACTGCAATAAAGTTTACTGTCAAATAATTATGTTGAGTTTAATATTGTTGAGTTATACTCTTGTGATTCCTGGAAGTTGATTTTAAATGGAGGTTCAATGCAAACATTATTTGTTTTGAAACATTTTAAAAGCTCAGAATGAACTATGAAATGGAATATGAATGGCTTCATACAGAGTAGATTTCTAATAATTTGAAATTAAGGATTCTTTCAGATTAAAAAAACACTCCAATGAAAATGTTCAGGTGAATGCTCTTAAACATTTCAAAGTACACGTTTTAATTGTGAACTTATTTTATCGATAATGCCAAGATTATCACACCATGTTCTATGAAATGAAATCATAGCATCTTTTTTAGTTCTGCAAATATCTGTCTTAGGTATTCTGTGTTAAGAGCCAAAGATATGAAATGGAATAGACATTTAATTTTCTCTTTAAAAATTAAAAAAATTTCAAATTTAATAAAATTGCCACTAGTTAAAAAAATTAGTGTATAGGTTTAGCAATAAATATTATTAGTATATAGGTTTAGAAATAACAACTAAATTTAAATTTACTTACTGAATAGATATTCAGTGGCTGAGATGAATAATCCTTCCTAGCCCATGAGGCAAATAATTGTTTAAAATGCTTATTTGGCTGATTTAAACCTTATACTGTGCTCATATTTGACTTTGTCTTGCAACCTTTCTTTCGTATCATTTGAGTTTTATGTCTTTTAAGATAAATAATATTTGAAAGAAATTTTTAACATATTCCATTAATTAAAACAAAAATTCATTTGAACGTTAAGGTTTGCACTTGGATAATATTTTCCGGCAGTAATTAAGATTTGGGGGGGAGGGGTAATAATTGCATTTATTTACATTTTTGGTAAAACACTGGTGTGTTCTTCAGTAATGGGCGTTGTAAATGTTTGGAAAAACAAATGGCAGAATTGGAGCCTTCAGGCCATTTTTAGCAACACACAGTTTTGGTTTTTTTTCAGGGGGAGGGTTCTGGAAAACACTGAAGTTACCTACAGTTTTTTTGTTTGTTTTTGTCCTTTAGTCAGTTCTGCCCTCATAGCTTCCATGGAAATAGACTCTTTCACTAAATGAAGAAAGGTGCTGTGAGTGTGGGTTGGGTAGTGCGGGCTGCTCTGACTACCCCAGGTCATAAAGGAACAGACCGCTTGCTTCGTAGTCTCTGGCAGAGCACCCACTTTTTTCCAAAGTCAGCTTCTAGTATTACGTGGTGCACACATCCAGCGTTTTTAAACATACTTTGTGATGACCCATGGTTTGGAGTTCTCACAACTGGCAGAAGTTGAGATTGGCATTTAAAAAGTGGTGGATTTGGGTCCCAGAAATTAGATGAAAAAAATAACCCCCAGGCATCTAAGCCCACGTGAGTATGTGAACATATAAGCCCTTTCTACCTGGAAGGCCTAGAATGATTTTCATTACAGACCTTCGTATTCCCAGAGGTGATCCTTGTTAAAACCAAGGATGACCCAGCACTGGTGGCTGCCAGCCTCTCAGAGCTGGTGACCTGACTCTCACCCTGCATACCTCACTCATAGCCCTCCCACGAATCTGAAATCCTTTATGGAGAAAGATGAGAATGGAAGAATGAAAGGGGAGATGGAAGGATGGAAGACCACTGATTTTTAAGTGTTTTAGATGTTTTCCTGTGAAAGAAGAGCCTGAAAATAGGACATGTGTAGAGTTGGAGAGGTGATCCCAGGAAGCAGGAGTAAAGGATCTGGGAGAGTAAAACTAGGAAGGAGGAGAAGCCAGTACGGGGCAGCTGGAATGATCCTGCCGGGCCTTCTGAATGCTTCCTGGAATCATCTGCCTGAGGATGATCAGGGTGGTAGCATTTATCCGTCAGCTCTCATCCTATCTCCTGAGGATGTTAACGTCCACCTATTTCTGGCTGCTCACGTGTGAGTGCAGAATGGGCTACCCCGAGGGTCCCATGCTGTGGCATCAAAGAAGCCACACAGGACAAAACAAAAGACAGTTTCTTGAGTGGAAACCCTGTCATTCCTACCCGAATTGAAGCCAGCACAGAACTGTTCACTGCAGCCACGTCTGGAATCAAGAGGTGAGGCCAAGAGGATGTGAAAGGAAGTGAAACAAGAGTTTTCTGATAGAAAAGTCAATGGAATTCTTAGTCCAGCCTCACAGAAGTTCCAAAGCAGAGGGAAGGAGTGCATATGTCTGTCATCACCTGAAGGGAGAAAACAGACTAAAATGGAATTGCTAATCAGCATTAAAAATATGTCGATGTCACTTTAAAACCCAACCCCCTGGTTTTATTGAAGATCAGCATTACTTAGCTAGATGGTGTTCTGACTTGCGTGTGGCTGCTGTTTGTGATTAGCCAGGGGCCACTATTTATAAACTCTTCATATATGTATAAATACATATATATATATATATATATATATATATATATATATATATGAAGGGTATAGAGGAAGCATTCAGGCCCTCACCACCCTTCTCCACCCAGGGTGCTGATGAGACTGGGGGTGGCAGCTCAGCATGCAGAATGGGTGCTGTAGAGATCCTAAGAAGTCAGGTGTGTGGGAATCGGTGTCGAAGGCTTGGGTTAAGCAAGGTGTTTTGTACATTTGTAGCAGCTCCATTACAGTAGACCTCATTTGAGTTGCCTCTGTATGACGGTATGAGAATTTTAGGGCACTTGGACCATATGTCCCTTTCCTTCTATCATCTACAGCTGCATTCTTTTTTTTTTTCCGGTACGCGGGCCTCTCACTGTTGTGGCTTCTCCCGTTGCGGAGCACAGGCTCTGGACGCGCAGGCTCAGCGGCCATGGCTCACGGGTCCAGCTGCTCCGCGGCATGTGGGATCTTCCTGGACCGGGGCACGAACCCGTGTCCCCTGCATCGGCAGGTGGACTCTCAAGCACTGCACCACCAGGGAAGCCCTACAGCTTCATTCTTATTAGGCCTTTGCCACATCCTTATTCTCCCTAAAGGGAAGCCCTTCCACTCTGAGAACACCTACTACACTTTTAGCTTGAAAACGTTGTGCTCATGTCCCCCTTTGTACCCTGTGGTCCATTGGGGATTAAAGAAAACAGCCGTTTGTGGTACAGCACTGTATATGTATGAAACACTTACCTAATTTGGTGTTTGTACTTTGGGAAGTATTGTCTGAAGTTCATTGCAATTTTCTTTCCCTTCACTCTTCTTCCCTTCCCATTTTATTGAGATATAATTGACATACAACCCTGTAAATCTAAAGTGTCCAACATAACGATTTGACTTAACACACATCATGATTACTACAGGAGGTTTAGTGAACATTATTGTCTCATAGATACAACATTAAAGAAATACAAAAAATACTTTTTCTTTGGGCTGAGAACTCCACAACTTTCCTATAATAAACATACAGCAGTGTGAATTATATTTATTATGTTGTACATTACATCCCTAATACTTATTTACCTTATAACTGGAAGTTTGTACCTTTAGACTACCTACCCCCAGATTCTGATAAGCTCAAATCTGATCTCTTTTTCTATTGTAAAGTACAATTGACCTATTTAATACAGCACTGTTAGTTCCTGGTGCATAATACGGTGATTCGATATTTCTATACATTTCAAACTGATCACCACAAGTCAGTTACCGCCTGTTACAATATAAAGATGTTACATAATTATTGACTATATTCCCCTCACTGTACATTTTATATCTGTGACTATAAAGTCACAGATATAAAATTATATCTGGAAGTTTGTACCTCTTAATCTCCCTCACCTGTTTCTCTCATCCTTGCACCCCACCTCCCCTCTGGCAACCACCTGTTTGTGTACAATGACTCTGTTTCTGTTTTGTCATGTTTGTTCATTTATTTTTTAGACTCCACAAATAAGTGAAATCATATGGTATTTGTCTTTTCCTGTCTGACTTATTTCACTTAGCTTAATGCCCTGTAGGTCCATTTATGTTGTCACAAATGGCAAGAGTTCGTGCTTTTTACAGCTGAGTAATATTCCATTGTATTTACATATACCACATTTTCTTTATCCATATATCTATTGATGTGCACGTGGAATGCTTCCATATCTTGGCTATTGTAAATAATGCTGCAGTGAACATAGGGGTGCATATATTTTCAAATTAGTGTTTTCATTTTCTTTGGCTAAATACCCAGGAGTGGAATTGTTAAATTGTATGATAGTTCTATTTTTAATTTTTTGAGGAATCGCCATACTGTTCTCCATAGTGGCTGTACCAATTTACATTCCCACCAGCATTGCACCAGGGCTCCCTTTTCTCCACACCCTCACCAACACTTGCTATTCCCCCACCCCAGTTTTAATGAGATATAATTGACATACAGCACTGTATAAGTTTAAGATGTACAGCATAATGATTTGACATACATACATCATGAAATGATTACCACAATAGGTTTAGTGAATATTCATCGTCTCATATAGATACACTGAAGAAACAGGAGAAAATTTTTTTCTTTGTGAATTTTGTCCTTTTTGACAGTGGCCATTCTGACAGGTGTGAGGTGATCTCCTTGTGGTTTTGATGTGCATTTCTCTAATGATTAGTGATGTTCAGCATCTTTTCATGTGCCTGTTGGCCATCTGTATGTCTTCTTTGGAAAAATGTTTATTCAGGTCTTCTGCCCATTTTAAAAGTTGGGTTATTTGTTTTCTTAACATTGAGTTTTGTGAGTTCCTTGTATATTTTGAGTATTAACCCCTTATTGGATATGTCCTTTGAAAACCTTCTCCCGTTCAGTAGGTGGTTTTTCATTTGCTGATAGTTTCCTTTGCCTTGCAAAAGCTTCTTAGTTTGATGTAGCCCCATTTATTTATTTTTGTTTTTGTTTCCCTTGCCTGAGGAGATATAGCAAAAAAAAATATCACCGGCTTCCCTGGTGGTGCAGTGGTTGAGAGTCCGCCTGCCGATGCAGTGGACGTGGGTTCGTGCCCCGGTCCGGGAAGATCCCACATGCCGCAGAGCGGCTGGGCCTGTGAGCCGTGGCCGCTGAGCCTGCGTGTCCGGGGCCTGTGCTCCGCAACGGGAGAGGCCACGACAGTGAGAGGCCCACGTACTGCAAAAAGAAAAAAAAAAAAAAAATCGCTAAGACTGATGTCAAAGGGCATAGTGCCTGTGTTTTCTTCTGGAAGTTTTATGGTTTCAGATCTTACATTGACGTCCTAAATCCATTTTGAGTTTATTTTTTTAATATGGTGTGAGAAAGTGGTCCTGTTTGATCCTTTTGCATGTAGCTGTCCAGTTTCCCAATACCATTTATTGAACAGCCTATGTTTCCCTATTGTAGATTTTTACCTCCTTTGTCATAGATTAATTGACTGTATGAATGTGGTTTCATTTCTGAGTGCTCTATTCTGCTCCATTGATCTGTGTGTCTGTTTTTGATTACTGTGGCTTTATAATACAGTTTGAAATAAAGGAGTGTGATACGTCTAGCTTTGTTCTCTTTCTCAAGATTGTTATCTTGAGATAACAAGATAAAAAGGCTCTTCAGGGTCTTCTGTGTTTCCATACAAATTTTAGCTCTGTTCTAGTTCTGTGAAAAATGCCATTGGTATTTTAATAGGGATTGCGCTGAATCTGTAGATTGCCTTGGGTCATATGACCATTTTAACAGTAGTGAGTCTTCTAATCCCTGATGTTGGTAGTCAGAGATATTGAATAATGTCTTCCAAACTGAGAAGGAACTTAGAGACTGAAAAATGAGGTGAGCAACTTCATAAAGAACAATTAGGAAATGTATTGTGGGTAACTTAGGCAGGAAGGATTGGGTGGACACATGATCTGCCTTCACAGCTGCACTTAGCACCGCTGAAAGGGGTGCAGGGGAATTTAAAGGGGTCAAAGCTAAAAATAGAATCTGACTACTAGGGAGAAGCATGTCCACACGGATGGGAACAGGGTTTTTTTTTCCTTCCCCTGGATGTCTCATGACCATTAACCATCTGCATCAGCAAAAGGCACGCTTCTGGTTTTTAGGTATCAGATGAAGGCAAGGGTGAAAGTTGAATGGGAATTCATCTGGCTTGGGCACATTCCTTGTGTGTTAGGCTAAGGCTCAGTCATGCATAAGGAGGAGGGGATAGGACAGTGGGCCTAAGATAGAGCTGACAGAATGGAGTCAGTTTGGTTCAGCTACACACGTGAGCATGGTATATCTTTCCATTTCTTTGTATTGTCTTCAGTTTCTCTCATCAGTGTCTTATAGTTTTCCAAGTACAAGTCTTTTACCTTATATTTATTCTTGTATATTTTATTTTTTGTTGCATGGTAAAGGGATTGTTTCCTTAATTTCTCTTTCTGATAGTTTTTTTTTTTTTTTGAGGTATGCGGGCATCTCACTGTTGTGGCCTCTCCCGTTGCGGAGCACAGGCTCCGGACACGCAGGCTCAGCGGCCATGGCTCACGGGCCCAGCCGCTCAGCGGCATGTGGGATCTTCCCAGACCGGGGCACGAACCCGTGTCCCCTGCATCGGCAGGCGGACTCTCAACCACTGCGCTACCAGGGAAGCCCTGATAGTTTGTTTTTAGTGTATAGAAACACAGCAGATTCTTGTACATCAATTTTGTATGCTGCAACTTTACCAAATTCATTGATGAGTTTTAGTAATTTGTTGGTAGCATCTTTAGGATTTTCTATATATAGTATCATCTCACCTGCAAACAGGGCAGTTTCACTTCTTCCTTTCCAATTTGGATCTCTTTAATTTCTTGTCTGATTGTTGTGGCTAGGACTTCCAATACTATGTGGAATAAAAGTGGAGTGGCTGGACAACCTTGTCTTTTTCTTAATCTTAGAGGAAGTGCTTTCAGCTTTTCACTGTTGAGTATGTTGTTAGCTGTGGGCTTATCATACGTGGCCTTTATTATGTTGAGATATATTCCCTCTACACCCACTTTGTTGAGAGTTTTTGTCATAAATGGATGTTGAGTTTTGTCCAAGACTTTCTGCATCTATTGAGATGATCATATGGTTTTTATTCTTCAATTTGTTAATGTGGTATATCATGTAGGTTGATTTTTGCAAATATTCAACCATCCTTGCATCCCTGGGATAAATCCCACTTGATCATGGTGTGTGATCCTTTTAGTGTATTGTTGAATTTGGTTTGCTAATATTTTGATGAGGATTTTTACATCTATGTTCATCAGTGATATAGGCCTGTATTTTTTCTTTTTGTGGTATCTTTGTCTGGTTTTGGTATCCGGGTGATGGTGGCCTCATAGAATGAGTTTGGGAATGTTTCTTCCTCTGCATTTTTTTGGAATAGTTTGAGAAGGATAGGTGCTAACTCTTCTTTAAATGTTTGGTAGAATTAACCTGTGAAGCAGTCTGGTCCAGGACTTTTGTTTGTTGAGAGTAAGTCTGTTTTATTACTGATTCAGTTTCATTACTGGTAATTGGTCTGTTTCTATTTTCTATTTCTTCCTGATTCAGTCTTGGGAGATTGCACTTTCTAGGAATTTCTCCATTTCCTCTAGATTGTCCATTTTATTGGCATAAAACTGTTCATAGTAATCTCTTATCCTTTGTAGTTCTGCGGTGTAAGTTCTTTTTATAGGAAAAAAACTGTAAAAATACAAACACATGAGGCTAAATAATACACTACTAAATAACCAAGAGATCACTGAAGAAATGAAAGAGGAAGTCAAAAAATACCTAGAAACAAATGACAATGAAAACATGACAACCCAAAACCTATGGAATGCACCAAAAGCAGTTCTAAAGGGAAGTTTATAGCAGTACAATCCTACCTCAAGAAACATCTCAGATAAACAACCTAACCTTACACCTAAAGCAATTAGAGAAAGAAGAACAAAAAAACCCAAAGTTAGCAGAAGGAAAGAAATCATAAAGATCAGAGCAGAAATAAATGGAAAAGAAATGAAGAAAACGACAGCAAAGATCAGTAAAACTAAAAGCTGGTTCTTTGAGAAGATAAACAAAATTGATAAACCATTAGCCAGTCATCAAGAAAAAAAGGGAGAAGACTCAAATCAACAGAAATAGAAATGAAAAAGAAGTAACAACTGACACTGCAGAAATACAAAGGATCATGAGAGATTACCACAAGCAACTCTATGCCAATAAAATGGACAACCTGGAAGAAATGGAAAAATTCTTAGAAAAGCACAACCTTCTGAGACTGAACCAGGAAGAAATAGAAAATATAAACAGAC
The DNA here is from genome assembly GCF_005190385.1 of Monodon monoceros. Classification (NCBI taxonomy): domain Eukaryota; kingdom Metazoa; phylum Chordata; class Mammalia; order Artiodactyla; family Monodontidae; genus Monodon; species Monodon monoceros. Next base: position 39,014,087 of record NW_021703772.1, read on the forward strand.
CAATCACAAGCACTGAAATTGAAACTGTGATTAAAAATCTCCCAACAAACAAAAGCCCAGGACCAGATGGCTTCACAGGCAAATTCTATCAAATATTTAGAGAAGAGCTAACAGCTATCCTTCCCAAACTCTTCCAAAATATAGCAGAGGGAGGAACACTCCCAAACTCATTCTACCAGGGCATGATCACCGTGATACCAAAACCAGACAAAGGTGTTACAAGAAAAGAAAACTACAGGCCAGTATCACTGATGAACATAGATGCAAAAATCCTCAACAGAATACTAGCAAACAGAATCCAGCAGCACATTAAAAGGATCATACACCAGGATCAAGTGGGATTTATCCCAGGAATGCAAGGATTCTTCAATATACACAAATCAATCAATGTGATAATCCATATTAACAAACTGAAGGAGAAAAAACATATGATCATCTCAATAGATGCAGAAAAAGCTTTTCACAAAATTCAACACCAGTTTATGATAAAAACTCTCCAGAAAGTAGGCATAGAGGGAATTTACCTCAACATAATAAAGGCCATATATGACAAACCCACAGCCAACATCATTCTCAATGGTGAAAGACTGAAACCATTTCCTGTAAGACCAGGAACAAGACAAGTTTGTCCACTCTCACCACTGTTATTCAACATAGTTTTGGAAGTTTTAGCCACAGCAGTCAGAGACGAAAAAGAAATAAAAGGAATCCAAATAGGAAAAGAAGAAGTAAAACTGTCACTGTTTGCAGATGACCTGATACCATACACAGATAATCCTAAAGATGCTACCAGAAAACTACTAGAGCTAAATCAATGAATTTGGTAAAGTAGCAGGATACAAAATTAATGCACAGAAATCTCTTGAATTCCTATACACTAATGACAAAAAATATGAAAGAGAAATTAAGGAAACACTCCCATTTACTACTGCAACAAAAAGAATAAAATACCTAGAGATAAACCTACCTAAGGAGACAAAAGACCTGTATGCAGAAAACTATAAGACACTGATGAAAGAAATTAAAGATGATACAAATTGATGGAGAGAGATATACCATGTTCTTGGATTGGAAGAATCAACATTGTGAAAATGACTACACCACCCAAAGAAATCTACAGTTTCAATGCAATCCCTATCAAACTACCAATGGCATTTTTCACAGAAGTAGAACAAAAAATTTCACAATTTGTATGGAAACACAAAAGACCCCGAATTGCCAAAGCAATCTTGAGAAAGAAAAACAGAGCTGGAGGAATCAGGCTCCCTCACTTCAGAATATACTACAAAGCTACAGTAATCGAGACAGTATGGTACTGGCACGAAAACAAATATAGATCAATGGAACAGGATAGAAAGTCCAGAGATAAACCCATGCACATATGACCACCTTATCTTTGACAATGGAGGCAAGAATATACAATGGAGAAAAGACAGCCTCTTCAGTAAGTGCTTCTGGGAAAACTGGACAACTACATGTAAAAGAATGAAATTAGAACACTCCCTAAGCACCATACACAACAATAAACTCAAAATGGATTAAAGACCTAAAGGCAAGGCCAGACACTATCAAACTCTTAGAGGAAAACATAGGCAGAACACCCTATGACATGAATCACAGCAAGATCCACCTCCTTTTTGACCCACCTCCTAGAGAAATGGAAATAAAAGCAAAAATGAACAAATGGGACCTAATGAAGCCTAAAAGCTTTTGCACAGCAAAGGAAACCACAAACAAGACAAAAAGACAACCCTCAGAATGTTAGAAAATATTTGCAAACGAAGCAACTGACAAAGGATTAATCTCCAAAATATACAAGCAGCTCATGTAGCTCAATGTCAAAAATACAAACAACCCCATCCAAAAATGGGCAGAAGACCTAAATAGGCATTTCTCCAAAGAAGATATACAGATTGCCAACAAACACGTGAAAAGATGCTCAACATCACTAATCATTAGAGAAATGCAAATCAAAACTACAATGAGGTATCACCTCACACCAGTCAGAACGGTCATCATCAAAAAAACCTACAAAAAGTAAGTGCTGGAGAGGGTGTGGAGAAAAGGGAACCCTCTTGCACTGTTGGTGGGAATGTAAATTGATACAGCCACTATGGAGAATGGTATGGAGGTTCCTTAAAAAACTAAAAATAGAACTACCATATGACCCAGCAATCCCACTACTGGGCATATACCCTGAGAAAACCATAATTCAAAAAGAGTCATGTACCACAGTATTCATTGTAGCACTATTTACAATAGCCAAGACATGGAAACAACCTAAGTGTCCATCGACAGATGAATGGATAAAGAAGACATGGCACATATATACTATTGAATATTACTCAGCCATATAAATTAACGAAACTGAGTTATTTGTAGTGAGGTGGATGGACCTAGAGTCTGTCATTCAGAGTGAAGTAAGTCAGAAAGAGAAAAACATACCGTATGCTAACACCTATATATGGAATCTCAAAAAAAAAAAAAGGTTCTGAAGAACCTAGGGGCAGAAAAGGAATAAAGATGCAGACGTAGCAAATGGACTTGAGGACATGGGGAGGAGGAAGGGTAAACTGAGCCGAAGTGAGAGAGTGGCATGGACATATATACACTACCAAATATAAAATAGATAGCTAGTGGGAAGCAGCCACATAGCACAGGGAGATCAGCTCAGTGCTTTGTGACCACCTAGAGTGGCGGGATAGGGCGGGTGGGAGGGCGACACAAGAGGGAGGGCACATATATCCCCACATATATGGGGATATATGTATATGTATAGCTGATTCACTTTGTTATACAGCAGAAACTAACGCAACATTGTAAAGCAATTATACCTCAGTAAAGATTGTAAAAAAAATATTGACTGGAATGTATGCTTTGTGTGGGTAGAGAGTATCTCATATAAAAAGTCATCATGTATACAGTAGGAACAAAAGTGGTGTACTGCTGACCTCACAGAGTTGTAAAGAGAACTGAATGAGATAATTCATGTAAATTTCTTAAAACAATACACAGCACACAATGTAATCAATATATATTTTAATCAGTATAAAGACTGGCAAGATAATTTAAATTTTTTGTATTTTGTACTAAGTCTTCAAAATCTAGTACATATTTTACACTGAAACACATCTCACTTCATAGTGGTCAGTAGCTACAGGTGGCTAATGGATGCTGTTTTGGACAATGTAGCTTAAAAAAAATACAGGGTTAGCAGACATAAGAAGTAGCCATTCCCTTTAGGAGTAAGGGAGAGTGCTCGAGGAAGAAACTTGGAAGATACATTTCTTCTCCAAAGCCTGGATTAAGACCCCTTGGAGAGGGAATGGCTGTGGCCCACCTGGATGGCAAAGATGTTTGCTGAGGTGTTGCAGGCTTGGGCTGGTAGGTGAGAAAACCACCTTGCTTGCGTGCTGAAGAGTTTGAAAGTCTCCCTCTGTGATGTAAGGGAAACTTTCTGGGAAGCTGTCCTTCGGGATGCCCGTGAAACCTGCAGCCCTGCTGGAGGGTGTCTGTCACTGGGTCACACATCACAGGCTGGGAAGGTGCCCACAGGCAACCCTGCTGGAGGGTGTCTGTCACTGGGCCACACGTCACAGGCTGGGAAGGTGCCCACAGGCAAGGATGCTGACTGCTGGCAGCCACACCATGGAAGCAGCGACAAAAAGCCCTGGAAACAGGAAGAGAGTCCTTTCCTCTCACAGTGTTGTTTTGACACCATTTGTAATATTAATGCTGGTTGGCAAAGGAGAAGTGTTACAGAGTCCTGCCCAATCACAAAGGGGGGCAAAAAGGGTAGATTTGGAGCTGAGAGGCAATAAATTGACAATTGGCAAAAAGCACGACTTATAATCTGCTTTATAGATCGAAGTATTTTTCTCAACAGTGCTTTCTCTTACCTAGGTGGAATTCCTACCATGGAATCATCCTCTACTCAAAGGAAGATATCAGCACTTTTCCCTGAAAGTTGCTGCTAAAAAGTATATGTTACTTACAGTAACCTGACGATGCATTAACCTAAATACATTGTCAGCTTAGGAAGTGGAGCATTCTGGTTGTCAGTAGAACAGAAATGGTATTTTAGTGATAGAGAAGGGAGGTGTGGAGTACAGTAAGCCCTGGACACTAACTAGGTTCAGATTAAATTCCCAGGGGATGATGTAATGGATAAAAGCCTTTGCACATTTTTAAAGCTTTCTGATGGGTATTGTTGGATACCACTTTCCTTTCTTTCCTTGCTATGAAAAAGCAATTCTAAGACAAACACTGAGAATTTAAAAAGTAGTAGAGGGGCTTCCCTGGTGGTGCAGTGGTTAAGAATCCATCTGCCAATGCAGGGGACACGGGTTCAAGCCATGGTCTGGGAAGATCCCACATGCCGTGGAGCAACTAAACCCATGAGCCACAACTACTGAGCCCACATGCCACAACTACTGAAGTCCACGCTCCTAGAGCCCGTGCTTCGCAACAAGAGAAGCCACCACAGTGAGAAGCCTGCGCACCACAAAGAAGAGTAGCCCCCACTCACCGCAACTAGAGAAAGCCTGTGCACAGCAGCGAAGACCCAATGCAGCCAAAAATAAATTAATTTTTTTTAAAGTAGTAGGGTATGTCTTTAAATATTTTGAATACTAAGTGCTTTACTTTAGATCCTCTGTAAAATTTGGTTGAATGAATCAATTTTATCATTAACAGAGTAAACTTTTTTTTTTTCTTTAAATGCAGGATAAATCATCCAGCAAAGAAAAATCCAAGACACCAGTAAGAATTTTACCACAATTGCCTACGGTAATTTACCTATAGACTTTCATTGGATTTTTGCCCTTTTAAAAATGTTTACTAGTTTCAAACTTGTAAATAAGTAACTGAATTTATGATTTTGAATTTTGTGCTCAATTTGACTATTTTCTGATTGAGAAATTCTGAGGTGCACATAAAAGGAAAAATAACTATCTTAATAAAGTAAGTGTAAGCTGTAATTTCCTAATAGTGTGTACAGTCTGTTTGAATATTCTGGATAGAAGTATTTCCAAGATTGTCTAGCAGAAAATATATCAGTGTTGGAATTAGGAGATGAAGCTTTGGGTTACATCCTCGTCACTAATGGCCCTGCCATCTGAGGGAGTCGCTTACCTCTCTGAGCCTCAGTTTCTGAGTTTGAAAGTAAGAAGCGTTGATGACCTTTGAGATGCATCTTCTGGCACTGAAATGCTATTCCACAGAAGATTCTTCAGATCTTGCCATCCTTTTTATTATTATTATTATGACTAAAAATTGTCATTGTCCTGTGGAGGAGGCAGTTAATAGACATTTTCAGTTGACAAGTGCTGGGTAAGATGTACTTGACTGTGATAAATTTTACCATTTAGTAGTTATATTGAATTTAATGCCATTGAGTTTTGCTCTTGTAACTGCTGGAAGCTGAGCTTAAGTGGAGGTTCAGTGCAAACACTGTTTTTTTAAAATTGTGATAAAATATACATAACATACAATTGATCATTTTAACCATTTAAAATCTATAGTTCATAGACATTAAGTACATCCATATTGTTGTACAGCCATCACCACCATCCATCTTCAGAACTCTTCATCTTTCCAAACGGAAACACTGTACCCATTAGACACTAATTCCCTGTTTCCGCCTCTTGTCAGTCCATGGCAACAAGCATTCTACTTTCTGTCTCTATGTATTTGGCTACTATAAGTACCTCATAAGTGGAATCATACAGTATTTGTCTTTTTATGTCTGGCTTATTTCACTTAGCATAATGTTCTCAAGTTTCATCCAAAGCATTATTTTTTGAAAGATATTTTAAAAGCTGAGAACAAACTATAAAATTGAATTTGTGTTGCTTTATAGAGAAAGATTCCTGATAATTTAAAGTGGAGGACATTTTTCACTTAGAAAACTTGAGTTAATATTCTTAGATAAAGTAAATGAACATTTCAAAATATACATTTTAATTGAAATTTTTTTTAATGATGCCAGATTCTATAGAATTGAGCCATAGCACCTTTTCTGTGCTTCTGCAAAATCTATCTTAAATTTTCTAGCTTAAAAGACAAGATTTGAAATGGAATAGGCATTTTCTGTTTAAAAATTTGACAAATTTTAAAAGAGAAAAATAAAAATTACCCTTAGTTTGTTGTGTCTTATTAGTATATAGGTTTAGAGATGTAAACTCAATTAAAATTTCCTGATTCAATATTCAGTGGCTGAGTTGAATAATAATCCTTTCCTGTCATTGGCATATAATAGTCTAAAATGCTTTTATTGGCTGATTTAAACTTGGTTTTATGTTCATATTTGGCCATATCTTACATGTTCTCAGCATTCATTTTCTCAGTTTCATGTGTGTTAAGGGAGATGATATTTTTAAGAGATTTAAAAAAATCCATTGACCAAAGCAAACAAACAATTTTCATTTGAATATTAAGGTTTGTACTTGGATAAAATCTTCCGGCAGTAGTTAAGCCCTAGAGTGATTTTCATTACAGACATTTATGCTTCTGGTGGTGATCCTTGTTGAAATCAAGGGTGACCCAGTGCTGGTGGCTCCCAACCCCTCTGAGCTGGTGACCTGATTCCCACTCTTTGTGAACACCTTACTCATAGCCCACCCATGAATCTGAAATCCTTTATGGAGCAAGATGAGAGCGGAAGAATGGGAAGGCAGGCAGGGAAAGATGGAAAAGCATTGACTTATTAATTGTCTTAGCTTGTTTTCCTGTGAAAGAAGAGCCTGTAAAAAGGGCTTCTGTGCAGGTAGTTTATTTGAAAGTAGGAGTAAAGGGCTGGGAAGAGTAAAACTATTCAATAAAAGCCAGTACAAGCATGGGCTGTCAAGTTGGCCTGAATGTGAGAGGAAGACACAGATTCAATTGTCATTGTTTAAAAATATGTACATTCTACTTTAAAACCCACCCATCTGGGTTTCTTGAAGAGACATAGGTTCTAGCAACAGTGGGTCTGTGTTCTGTTATCGCAGTAACCGGCTCGAGCTAATTAGTTGTTGCCTTTTTAGGAGACGTAGGTTTTCTCCTGTTGGCCACAGTCCCCACCACCCCCTAACATTTCCCAGCACTGAAGCTGAGTGCCAATTAGCTATCAGCACTACCTTTCCTCCCTCTTTCATGATACCTGCCAGAACTGTGTAGATATAAGAATTTATAACCCCTGCCTTAAACGATGGAATGAATTTGTGAGTTGCCAGGGTAATCTAGAGCTGCTGAAGCCATGAGAACAGGAAGATCCTTTGGAGCTGGAATGTAGAGGAACTCATTAGCATTGGAGTCCAGCACGGTGTGGCTCTAATTAAGATGGAAGGCTTAAAAAATCACTTGCCAATGTCTGTGGGTGAGTAAACTCTGTGGAATGAACACCTCAGTTAGGTAACAGGTGCCCACATCAAACCAGCAGCAGAGCCTTTGGTAATGTGTCCCAGATGTCACACACCATGCCATTCACAGGCTTCAGTGAGATTTGCTATTGGGTATTTGTGCCTTCTTTACAGATGTCCTAATTTGTTTGAGAAAACGTCTGTGTTTATACATTCTTATGCATTTCATGAAAAAAGTTTTTTTTTCCCCCTGACCTTGTTTTGTTAATGCTATCTAAATTTCATATTTCAGGTGAGTTCAAAGCCCCAGTGGCAGCAGGCGGCTCCATCATTCCATTTGAGTGTAAAGCGGGATGAAGGTATTCCAGAGCAGTTTAGTGTTAAAAATCAACAATCATATGGTAAGAACTCTAATATTCTATCTTAGACTTCAAGGACATTTTCTAGAGAAAAAAAAATCACACAATATTTAGTTAATTAGAGCAATGAAATCGTAAACTGAAATATTTATGTAAAGTAGAAAAATTTATCCCAAGTGTGTTCCCTAAGAAAATAATTGAATCCGGTTCTTAGTTATTTCAGGCTGTTGTAAATGCTATAAAAGCTGATATTTTAGGAATTGGAATGTTTATAATAAAACTTTGATTTATTGTATTCAGAATTTGCCTCTGTATCAAAGACTAAAGTTTTTTCTAAGGGGGATTTTAATAAGTTGTAAACATTGCTTCTAAATTATTTATATTAATATTTTTGACTTATCAGATTGATTGTATAGAATATTAACTTTTTTTCATCATGGTTCTCTAAATTTTCTGCAATAGTTTTATATTATGTTTTTATAATAATTTTAATCTTCATTTTAAGAAGGTTCTATGCAAATATAATTGAAAATCTGAGTTTATTAACATTAATCAAAATATAAAATAAATTAATGAATATTCTTGAAATAAAGGTTTCTCATGATGACATAAAATGAGAGTTAGTTTAACTTCCTCGTAGTGAAAGAAAATATGGTTACTTAAGAACTGAAAGAATGTAGTTTTTTTCTTAAAACATGCTTCAGCATTTTATTCTAACCACTTAAATATTTTAGCTTACTTTTTAGATGACTAATTTATGCCTTTTTTTAAAAAATTCAAGCTGAATACATGGAACGCTTTGGGAAAAAGGGCAAGTTACTCGACCAGATTGATGATAGTCATGCTGGACCATCTACTTCCAAATCAAAGAGCAAATCTCCACATAAAGAACGAGAAAACTTTAGAAGCACTCTTGTTAATGTCATTATGTAAGTTCTATAAGCTAACCAGTGTTATCCTCTTTAGAGCCCCTGGGAACTTTTTAATCTACAATTATAAGAATTCTGTGCCTCTCTAAGGATGCCTGAAAGCCTTGTTGGAATGAGGTCAGGGTATAAATAATGAAAGACTGAGCTTAACTCTAAAGGTGTCTCACTTTTAAATATCATCAGCTGAAAAGGTATGTTGATGAAAATGATCAATAAAAAAAATCTGTAATGGGGATAGGAGAGAGTTTTATTCAAGCCAAGCTGAGGACTATAATCTAGGAGATACAGGTTCAATAAGCACTTGACTTGTGTTCCTCCAGACTACAAAATGGGGGGAGGCTTACAAAGACAAAAACTACAAGGTTACAGTTAGTTTCATGAGTTGTTTATCAAGAATTATAATTGGATCTGGCAAGAAGGAAGGATGCTTGTTAAGTAAGGATTGGTTGGGGTCCAAAATGGTTGCATAGTTACAAGGGGTTGTAGCTGGCAGCTGCTAGCAGATACTGTTTTGAGCATGGCTGGTGGTATCCTTGAATTTGATAATAGTTCAGAAAATTTAAGTTCTCAGTGATGCAGGAACATGTCTGAAACCACATCCACAATGGCCACCTGGCTCCATTTTAAATGCCTGAAACAGTCACTCCATTTAGATTTTTAAATGCAGTCTTTTCTTTAATGGTTGAAACAGATGTACAAGGCATGTTTGACGGGCCGTAAGACAGGCTGTTTGAGTTAGCATGAAGTTCAAGCCAAACCATGTATAAGCCAGAAAGACTTCCCCGTACCTCAATATATGAACATTTCTTCCATCAGGTGTCAATATTAATACTTGGTGTTGGTCGAGAGAGCTGAATGTCTGGGAATTCTGGTTGTAGGCATGCTGCCTGGTAGAAGATTTGGGGCAGTTATTTTTTTCCCCATCTTGTCTGTTCAGGTGATGTGGTGACTTCCCTGGCATTGTGGGTCTCCTTGTGTATAAAAGGAAGGAACTGGGCTGAAATGATCAGCAGTGTGATCAGGGCAGGACTTGCCCAGTCTGAAGTACAGATCTGTTTACGGAGGGCAATGCAGATGCAAGTCACCAGTTCCTCTTTGCCTGCTTTTTTCACAGCTTGACGCTAGTTGTTCAGTAGCCCCTTTCTTTCATCATGACTCTCAACGCACACACACCGCCATTGGTGAACAGAATTTAGTGACACATTACAGTAAGTCACTCACCCACAGAGCTCCATTTTACTGTCCCCACGTGACACCTTACTGGCTGGATAGGCATCTTGAGGGGTGGGCAGTGGTCACTGTGTGCTGACAAAGGGATGGCAGATATGTGGGCTCCTGTGCAGTTAGATCGTGGGCGTGTGCCTCTGCGAGAGTGGTTTGGAGTTTGCTTTTGCCAGGCACCACTAGACATTACCAACTTGGCCCACTTACATCACTTTCTTCAATTAAGCCCTCTCAGAACACACGAACTTGGAGTAAAATCAACACTCCAAGCCGTGGGTGGGTAGGCCTCTGGTTACAAACTCATAGAAGCAATTTTTTCTCCTCCCAATGTCCTGGCCAAGACAAATGATCTTCTTGACACAACTTTCCTGTACCTGTCATTTTTGGTCCTCCTCTGGTTGAGGATAGAGCCTGTCTTGGGTTTCAGCTTCATACAGAGGTCTGGGTTTGAATTCTCCATTTAACTCCAGCCTACAGAATCATCTCCTGACCCCCATGGGCGTTAAAGTCCAAGGCTCCGCCCCACAAGGGCAGCCGTAGCCTCGGGGGTTGGCTGTTACTCTGCCTTGTCATTCCATCTTTTCCCTCCTGAGTATTTCCTTTTTTTCTTGTGAGCTCAGCTGTGCATTCAAAGGAGCTTTGTGGCATATTATCCAGTATTTATAGAATGGTACTGGGAGGTTTTTCAGATTATCTTTGCTGCTGTGTTATAAGAAACAGAAGTCTCTTTTTAATCATTATGTCATTTTTAGTTATACCTTTAACAAACACTATATGGATGGTCTTATTAAAATTCAATCTTTGAGTTTCTGGACTTTAGTAGCATGTTTAATCCCATTTGTAGTTATTGGTATTACATATTTCTTATTTTGTATTTTCTGTTTACTGTATCTTACCTTTGCTTATTTAATCTTTTTTATTATTTCTATTGAATTGAATTTTCTGTCCCTTTATTCCTATTGGCTTAAAAGTTATCAAATATATTTTTATTCTTTTAGTGGTTACCCTAGCATTTAAAGCCATATATAATAACTTATATTTTTAAAAGTTTAAAATTCATTTGATCCATCTTCCCTCTGAATAATATGAAAGGACCTTCGAGTGCTTTAACTTAGCTCTGAACTTTCCTTTGCATTTTTCATGTGATTGTTTATTTCTACCAATATTTCTATAATATTTTAGTTTTACCAAGTCCTTAAACTCCCCATACTCTTTTTCTAAACCTCCGACTTACTTAGATTTAGTAACATGTTTTCTAATTTCTTAGAAAGTTGCCTTTGCATTCCACTCCTCACTTCCGGGTTCATTTTTTTTTTTTTGCTGAAGTCCTCCCCTTAGTAGTTCTTTCAATGAGGATCTGTGGAGAGTAAACTCGAGACTTTTTTTTTTTTGTAAAGGTCGCTACTATTTTGCCCTTACTCTTGAATTAATGACTAAGCTCACTACAGAGTTAAAGGGTAATAGTAATTTTTTCCCTACAAATATGGAGAACATTGAAAACTGTTAACAATTTTCCCCAAATAAAAATAGAATATATTTAACGTGTACAATGTGATGATTTATTATACTTACACATTGTGAAAGGATTTCCAGCAATCAAGTTAACACATCCATCACCTGACATATTTACCTTTTTTTGTGTGTGTGAGAACCCTTAAATTCTACTCTCTTAGCAAATGTCAATTACACGATACAGTATTATCTATAGCCACATGATGGCATATATTATTGTTGATGAGAAGCCTTTGTTGCTTTATTTGTTACTTCTTTGTTTGCAATCTGTTTGTACTGTCAGTTTGTCTTTTCAAAGCCTTCTATATAGTCTGTAAAAGACAGATTTAGCGAGATATAACTTACATACCATTACATTCATCCACGTTAAAAATGTACAATTGAATGAATTTTAGTAAATTTCTGTAGTTGTGCAACCTTCACCAAAACCCAGTTTTAGAATACTTCTGTCATCTGCAAGTTCCCTTTTGCCCATCTCAGTTAATCCTTTCTACCACTGGTTGCCCCAGGCAATCATCGATCTGCTTTCTGTTTCTATAGCTTTATCTTTTCTACAATTTCACATAAATGGAATCATACAGTATGTACGTTTTGAAACCCATCTTGTTTACTGTTTCTTATTTGGGGCTATTATGAATGATGCTGCTATGAGCTTTGCATGCTGGTCTTTTTGTGGACATCTGTTTTCACTTCTCCTGCGTAGATACCTATTTATAGAAATTCTGGGTAGTGTAGTAGGTGTGTGTTTAAATTTTTAAGACATTCCTAAGCTGTTTTCCAAATCATCATACTATTTTACATTCCCACAGGAATGTATAAAGAAGTTTCTAGTTTCTCTACATTCTTGCCCACACTTTGTCTTTTGTTGTGTTTTGTCATTCTAACCATTCTAGTAAATGTGTTGTCGTATCTTATCATGGCTTTAGGTTGTATGTCTCTAATGACTAATAAAGATGGACATCTTTTTTGTAGTTGTTGGGCATTCACATAATTTCTTTGGGGAACTGTCAACTTAAACCTATTGCCCATTTTAAAAAATTGGGTTGTTTGTCTTATTATTGCCTTGTAAGAGTTTTTTATATAGTGTCTATGCAAGTCCTTTATCAGATATATCTTTTGCAAGTATTTTCTCCCAGTCTGTGGCTTATCTTTCCATTTCCTTCCTCGCATTTTTTGAAAAGCAAACGTTTTAAATTTTGATGAAGCTCAACTTATCAATTTTTTTCTTTTATTGTTCATGCTTTTGGAGTCATATCCAAGAAACTTTTCCTATCACAAGATCATAAATATTTTCTCTTATGTTTTCTTAGAAGTTTTAGCTTAGCTCTAGTTTTAGTTTTAGCTCTTACATTTATGTGCATGCTTTATTTCAATGAGGTATCTGTGTTATGAGGTAAGGGTTAAGGTTCATTTTTTTGCATATAGATATCCAAATGTTTCAGCCGCATTTGGTGAAAAGACAATTTTCATTGAATTACCTGGGTATCTTTGTCCAAAATCATTTGACCATATATAGGGTTCTGTTTCTCTTGCATTTACCTACGTGTCTGTATTTACACCACTTGTCATGTAGCTTTATATTAAGTTTTGAAATCAGGTAGTTTAATTCCACAAAATTTATTCTTCTTTTTCAAAATTGTTTTGGCTATTCTAGGTCTTTTGCATTTTCATATACTACACTTTAAGATCAGCTTGTCAGTTTCTGCAAAAAAAAAAAAAAAGAAAAAGCTTACTGAGATATAGTAGACAATGCACTGAAACTATAAATCAATTTTGAGAGAATTGCCATTTTAATAATATTGAGCCTTCCAGTCCATGAACATGTTATTTCTCTCCATTAAATTAGATTTTCTTTAATTGCTCTCATTAGTGTCTTGTATTTTTAATGTACAAGTCTTAGACTTTAAAAATATTATTCTTGAGTATTTTTCTTTTTGATGTGAATGAAATTATGTAATTTCATTTCCTGATTATTCTTTCTCCGTATATAGAAAACTCTATTGAGTTTTTGCTTCTTAATTTTATATCATAAGACCTTACTAAACGTGCTTACTAGTTCTGGAGCTTTTTAAAAGATTCCTTAGAATTTCCTACATATCAGTCATGTTGTCTGCAAATAATAGATTTATGTCTTCATTTTCAATTTAGATGCTTTTCATTTCTCTCTCTTTCCATTTTACACTTGTTGGGTCCTTCAGTACATTGTTTTTCTTTTCCTTTTCCTTTTCTTTTTTTTGTGGTACACATGCCTCTCACTGTTGTGGCCTCTCCCGTTGCGGAGCACAGGCTCCGGATGCGCAGGCTCAGCGGCCATGGCTCACGGGCCCAGCCGCTCCACGGCATGTGGGTCTTCCTGGACTGGGGCACGAACCCGCGTCCCCTGCATCAGCAGGCGGACTCTCAACCACTGCACCACCAGGGAAGCTCCAGTACATTGTTGAATAGAACTGGTGATAGTGAAATTCCCAGTCTTATTGGGAAAGCGTAGGATGTTAGTTGTAGGTTTTTAAGATACTCTCTATTAGATTAATGAATTTCCCTTCTTTTCCTAGTTTGTTGAGAGGTTTCGTCATGAGTGGGTGCTGGATTTCTGTCAGATGCTTTTTCAATGTCCATTGAGATGATCATTTGATTTTTGTCCTTTTTAAATATGGCATATTAGATTAAATGATCTTCATATGTTAAACCTTGCATTCCTCTCACTTAGTCATTATGTATATGTAATATACATAATGGATTTGTTAAAATTTTAAGGATTTTCAAATCTACATTAATGAATGATATGGGACTGTACTTGTGATGTCTTTGTCTGGCTTTGGTATCGGGGTACTACTGGCCTCATAAAATGAGTTAAGTGTTTACACCTCCTCTATTTTCCAAATGAATTTGTGTAGAATTGGTGGTGTTTCTTCCTTACTTGTTTGATAGAATTTATTAGTGAGGCCATCTGGACCTGAACTTTTCTTTGTGGAAAGATTATTACTTACTAATTCAATTAGTTTACTTGATATAGATTTCTTCATATTTTCTGTTTCTTCTTGAGGCATGTTTGATACTTTTTTACCTTTTAGGAATATGTTCTTTTCATTTAAGTTGTCTAATTTTTAAAAGAATTATTTATTTATTTATTTGTTTGTTTGTTTATGGCTGTGTTGGGTCTTCATTGCTGTGCACGGGCTTTCTCTAGTTGCGGCAAGTGGGGGCTACTCTTTGTTGCGGTGGCTCCTCTTGTTGCAGAGCATGGGCTTTAGGTGTGCAGGCTTCAGCAGTTGTAGCACGTGGGCTCAGTAGTTGTGGCTTGCAGGCTCTGGAGTGCAGGCTCAGTAGTTGTGGCGCACGGGCTTAGTTGCTCTGCGGCATGTGGGATCTTCCCGGACCAGGGCTCTAACCCGTGTTCCCTGCATTGGCAGGTAGATTCTTAACCACTGTACCACCAGGGAAGTCCCCTGAGTTGTCTAATTTGCTGGCATAAAGTTGCTCAGATAATTTCCTTGCTGTCAGCCTTCCTATACATTTCCTCCCTTGGTACCTGTTGATTGCAACACGAGAGCCTTTCCTAGGGGTCTCCTAGGCAGACTGGTTTCCTTCCTGCATGAGTTACGGTCTGTGGTGTTCTCAGTTGTTTCATCTGTTCTTTATCTTCTTTTCATGTTCCAAAAATTTGTTGAAGTATCTACTCAGCTGATGACCCTCTAGTTGCTTTACAATCCTGGGTTCAAATTATTACCATTTTCATAGGAAAACTTGAAAAAAAGGATGTTTATGTCACCATCTTGAACCAAAAATCTCTATTGATAAAGAGAAAAAATATCAATATAGTTCTTTCAGTTTTGAGAAATAAAGTACATCATATTTTCTCTTTAACAGGTAAAGTGTCTCCAGTATTGATTGATTTATTTCTGAATGGAATGTTGCTTTGATGGAAAGAGCATGACAGTTTAGAAGCACATATGGATGGGCAGATCCTTGGTTTTGTATTTAATTAACAGTGTGATGAAGGGGAAGTTATTTAATCTCTCTGACATTGTTTCTTCATCTGTGCAGTGGGGATAATTATGTCATTGTCTCCTGTAACAGTAGGTGTGGGGATTAGAGAAAGCTTCTATTATTGTTCCTAGCAGCAGGATCTTTGCCTGCGGCCACAGAACGACAGAGTTTTAGAGCTGAAAGGATCTTCATTCTGACTGCAAGAACTTCTGCAGCCTCTCCTATAGCCCCTAACCTCCTCCCTCTTCACCTCTCCTGACCTTGCTGCATCCTTCTAGGTCCACATCACTCACACAGAGGATGAAGTTTGAGTGTCAGGATTCAGCAAAGTAGATGGGATAAGCATTTCTTCCATTAAAAAACAAAAAAAACAACAATCCATTTATTAAGGTCATATACTTTATAGTGGCAGAATCTGAACCCAGATGTCCTGAGTCCTGAAGTACGTTACTGTCATTAGTATCTTATTACTATACAAACACCAAAATAACGAGATGATTACTTTTGCAGTTAAAATAACCCTTCTTTTTCCAGCCACAGAATACCCTGAAGATCTGAGACATTCCTGAGATATTCCTGAGACATTCCTGAGACATTGCCTTGCCTCTCTTCTCTGGTCCATTTAGTTGAAAAAAATAAGTCTAAAGTTCACAAGATAGTGGATTCCAAGATTTGCAAAAAACTAAGTCAGAAGATCCATTCTGGGTACCTACTTTGGTATGATATCTCAGACAGATATTCAATACACCTACAGTCTCCACTCACTGGACAATTAGTGGGGAGAAGTATTTTATTACACAGCATCACTAACCTGTATTCATCCTGATGAAGTTGGGACCTGGAGCATGATACATTCAATGATAGACAGGTTAAAGGTATCACAGAAAAACTTATTTTCCTGAAGATGTGAACTTTTCACACATTGGAGCCCCAGAGGAAGTTACAAAATGTAGCTCATATCTGATATAGGTTTTGAATTGAATTATACCTAGAAACGTTATAGTATTATATGAACAGTTAGCCAATAATAAAAACATAGGAGCATATGAGCTTCTATGTCACTTGTTGCTAACTTCTAATATGTGTTCCTAGAAATCTGAGAAATGCTCTCTTGAAGAATATATCTGTGTCTTTGGCAAAACTACATTTAGAGTCTTTTCCATCGGTGCTCTTCTAAACGTCATATTTATAAATAACCATACATGTTTTAGGAATAATGCAAGAACATTCCTATAAAAGTTCAGAGAAGAGAGATGATTTTGGAGCAATGAGCAAGAATGAATAAAGCCTATCAAAAAGGATGTGGCCTCTGAATTAGATCTTTCAAATCACTTTCAATAAAACTCTCTCTCTGAATAAAGAGAAGGTATTCTGGGAGGAATACGGTACCAAATAAATATGTTTACTATTTTTAAAATGTTCCACAATGCCTTTTTTTCTTATTTTATAAAGGACAGTCTGACAGATAAATCTATTGATTTATGTTCTAACTGCCATTTATATACATTTGAATAGTGTGTTTATCATTTTCTTAGGCAACAAGATGCTGTCTTAGACTCAGCTACTCTGGATGAAAGCACATTGCCAAAACTAACCACTTCTGCAATAGAGAGAGACATCTTGGTAACAAGCTATTTCTTTTGTCAGTATAATTGAAAGTAAAGGAAGCACTTGAAGGTGCTCTTGTGCCTTTGAGTTTATTCTGTGCTCCTTCCTGTGCAAATACATGGATGTAGGAGTAAAGATGAAGTTCCATAAAATTGCTCTATTGGATTAATGGAGGAAATTATTCTTCCCCTCGTTTCCTAAGGCCACAGTCAGAGAATCTCAAGTCTCCCTGCTCCCTATGTTAAAGCTAGCCTCTGTCATGTATAGCTTTTACATGTCTTTATTCTATGAGAAATTATTTTAATTACATAATGTACATGTCACAGAGCATATTAACTTACTTTAGAAAAAAGTAATTCTTCAATGATTTCAAATATAGAATTTTTTAAAAGCAAATATCAAAGACTTTAACATTGCTAATTTGAAAGTATTTTTTGATGTTTAAATTTTTTTCTGATAAGTGACATGTAAAAACTTGGGAAAGTATATTGACATTAAATGTCCATTGTTAGAGAAATACTATCATGTCTTAAAATGAATTTCTTGTGTACACATTTAACAACATCTGTAAAATTATGGCATGAAATATTAACAGGCCAATTGGAAATTTTGTAAATCCTGTTGGATAATATTTCTGAGATTAATGAATAGGGATACTGATTCACTTACAGCTTTTAAGATCTACTTCTGATTATCAATAACACAAGGACAAAAACGAACATACTAAATTTTCACACATTTATAGAACACTAAATTCTACCTCCACATATATGAGTTCTGTTTAGTACATCATATATTTAGTAATGTAACTTCAAGTTTTAGGGTGTAGTTATGAATTAAGGTAAGAGTTTTAATTTTCATGAAATAAGTTTTTTTTTAACTTAGGAGAGCTCAAATAATGCCAATATGAATTGCAAAAAATAATTTTTTATGATTTGTAAATACTCTCTTCTACTAAAACTTTAATTTTGCTCAGTGGTTTTAGTTTTGATAAATACTTCTTTTATTATAGTATTAAACCCATCTCCATTTCTCATTATCTTTTCTGTAGAGATATTACTATTATATCCACCATGGAATTGATACGGACCACGTAGCCCCAATGGAAGATTCTTGGCTGGAGCATGTATTGAATTTAGTCCCCCAACATCTGAAAGTCCTCACTAACAGCATACTTGCATTATCTGATGAAATGAGAGAAGATTATCTTCTTAGTGTAAAAAAATCCATAGGTAAATCAGTATTTCTCTTTCTAATTTGAATGCGTCTTATTAAAGATAAATTTTAAAAAATTTAAAGTTAACACCTATATTTGAAACTATTTATATTTATTAGGCTGTTTCTTGTATTGTGGTTACATTGCTTAAGATCTCAGGCAAATTTCATTAATAAAATATAGCAAAAATTTTTAAAAACCGTCTTTCTATTTGTAGGGCTATATCCCCTAAACAAAGGACATAACTGAAACAAATTTTAAAATGTTAATTAATTAATATTACTGATACCATAAACTAGAGTGTGATTAATTACAAAACTACTGCTATGGACCAGAGGTTGGCAAACTACAGCTCATAGGCCCAATCTGGCCCACTGCCTGTTTTTGTGAATAAAGTTTTATTAAACACAGACACACACATTCATTTGCATATTATCTATAGCTGCTTTTGCACCATAAGAGATTGTTGAGTAGTTGTGATAGAGACCTTGTTGCTCACAGAGTTGAAAATACTTGCAGTCTGGCCCTTTACGTGAAAGTTTGCTGACTCATGGTATAGACCAATAGGCTCTAAGACTGACATTATCAGAGCCATTTAAAAAGTACTCATTTCCAGACCCATCTGAATTAAAATCTCTGGAGGCAGTCTTTCAAATCTGTGCTTTAAAAAAAGGTTCTTCGATTGGTTGCGATAGTAAGCCTGATATAATTGATGCTATGTCAAAGTTGGAGAAATCATACTGCTTTGAAATGGTTGCGGGACCCTTCAGGGAGGAGGGCATTCACTGCATTGAAGACTCCTATTGAGTGTTTTGATCATGTAAAGAGCCATATCCTTGCCCCCAAAGAGTTCATAGTGTAATGAGGGCCATGGACAAATCACTAAATTATAAAGCAAAGTAGCAAGTACAGTGAGGAGAGAAATCGAGAACATGGTCTAAGGGAGAAGAGGTCCTGCCTGACTTGTTAGGAAGGACTCTGTGGCACCTGAACTGAGTTGTGAAGGATGAACATGTACAGACTAGGGAACACGCATGGCCTAGGAAATGGTGGGAATGATGGCAGACAAGAGCGAAAGGCTCTTCTGACCTTGCAAGCGGCTCTGATGGCCAAAGAAGAGGGTGCATTTTGGGAAGGGGGTAGAATACTAAGGGCCTTACATGCTTTCTTTTAAGCATTTGAAGGTAAAGGAGAGTCACTGAAGGATTTTAGGCAGAGGGATAAAAACATATTTGCATTTTAGAAAGAGCATCTTCAAAGAAAAGCAAGAAAGTTAGAATTAACTGAATTAAAGACTGCAGAGGCAGAAGTAGCTCACTTTACTGATTTCATAACAAGGTAGTTCTATGCTCTTAAGCAGTTTAAAAGAGAACAGCAAAGCAATATGTATCTTTCCTCAGTGAAGGGAAACTACTGCTACTCTGTATTGTTGACCTTCAATTCAACAAGAACAATTTTGGTGGAAGAGCTAAAAAGGAAAATGTATCAATAATATTAAGAGCAATGATTTTCGAATGAAAGAACAGGAACATTGTTAAGAAAGGGTATATATATTCTCAAAGACACAGACATCATAGATTTTCTCATAAAAATTTTAAAATTTTCCTGTGTTTATAAATGCACAAATCTCTCATTATTTTAAAAAAACTTAATGTAAACAATTTTAAAGGAATTAGTTTTGCAATTGCTTGGGAAATACTATAATTACTATAAGGTTGTTGATCAGAACTTTTCAATTTTCTTTTAGTTGATTTTGTTTTAAAAGATCCTAGAGAAAAGGAAGATGACAGAAAGGTAGAAGAACTTCCACCCCATCGTGCTGAGTAAGCAATCAGGTTTCACTAAGAATATTGATTTTTTGCAATCATTTCTCTGTATGTGGATATATTTATACACTGGTTATATTTTCTCATATATGTTTATAATTTGTGTACTGCATATATACAACTGATCATACTATCTTTGTTTATGTATTTAAGCCCTAACATGTTATGTTTACAAATTGATGGATAGATGGGTAGGCAAACACACACTGACAGATGGATGCCTATGTGGTTAAAACATAAGTGCTCTGGTGAAAGACCTTGATACAGATCTTTTATCTCCACAGCTCCAAGCACAGGCTTTAGATGTATTAGGGACATGAAAGCTTGAAGGCAATTTGAATGCCCCAAAACACAGTGGGAATGTTGCAGAAAATATGCAAACACAGAATATATTACATGGATTAAAATATAGAACACATATGGGAAAATCCACTTGCTATATATTTTCCCTAAAATAACATTTAGGAATACATCACTTAAATAGTTTGAAGAATAGAACTTATGTGATTAAGTAACCACTTCAGTTTCTTTTGTATCATTTAAAAATGCCCCAAATTGTTTCTCTTAACAACTAAAAAAAAAAAAGTCGATGTATCTTCTATGGAGAACAGCTTTTCTCCCAGGGATAGACAAAAACTATCCTTTGTAATTGTAAAGGTGATATGACCACAAATGAAAAACTGAATTAACTTTACTATATATTAAAACAAGACTAAGTGTTTAAAATCAATGAGAATAAAAAACATTTACTGGCATAATATGTAAATGTTTAAATATACCCTGAAAGATGAAAATGGCCCATCTTTAGTATATAAAAGATGATTAGTCAAGTCGGAGGAGTTACAGAATAAATATCTTTAAATAGAATGTTACTGTTTATGATTTTGTAAGTGACCTTTACACAGTCAGAGGTGAAGTTCAAGAAGATTTCCAGGCTGGAGTATATTCTTAAAATGTTTTAAAAACAATAGGGACATAAAATTTTTAAATGTTTCCTTAAAAAAACATTCTTTTAAGATATATATAAAACGTAGCTGGCTACTCTTCCTGCTTGATCACTATTAGTTATTTGTGGACTCCATCACATCAAGCATTTAGAGAAAAACAATTGCCTTATGTGATAAAAATTCAAATCTAATTTTATCTGCGTTAGTTAAAAATTATACTAAACCACAAAGAGTATGATTTTTATATACTTTAAAACATAATTACATGTTTTGTTATTACCATAAGGGATAACTCCTATTTTTAATTCAAAATAACTCAAAAAATTATTACTCAAATAAAATTATTACTCAAAAAGTACTTTGACTTTTATAAGACTTTCTGATTTTTAAAGCAGATGACTATTTTCTCTTTGCTTTCAGAATGGAAATTCTTCCAAAACCTTGGAGGAAATCTTTTTTAGCTGCAAGCAGTTATATTAGGGATCACTTGAACGCAGTGAACCCTACAATGTTGGCGGTGCTAGATTTGTGGCACAGTACTTTTAAGTAAGTATTTCTGGTCTTACTGAGGTTTTTTTGTTGTTGTTGTTTGTTTTGTTTAAGAGAGATGAAAGTTATTACATCTTAATTATTTCTTTGACTATTTTAACTATAAATTTTAAAAATAATTACAAATCTAACCTAAGTAAGCATGGTTTTAAACAACATAAAAGTGTATAGGGTAAAAGTGAGCATCGCCATTATGTCTTACCGAGTTCTCCCTTCCCCACCCCCGCCAGATTACCATATATACTTTAAGGGGTAATCACAGTTAAGGGGCTGAATCGCCATGCCTTGTTTTAAGTCCCACAGAACATTAGCTGCTACAGTCATCTATATTGTTTAGAAACTGAGGTAATACTGCCCATGTGATTAGCATGAGGTGAAGTTTCTGGGTGGCTCTTGGGGATCATGCATCTCCTTGTGGGCGTCGTCATGGTGCGAAAGGTGCAGAGCTGGATGTGAAGACTGGTGGGCGCTATGGAGTTACAGACCTTGGCCCTAGGGCTGAGGACAGTTTACCTCGCAGTTGAGAAGTTCCAGCTTCATATTCCCTCCCTTGTGCCGCCCCTTCCAAGGCACTGAGGGGGCATCCTAGCAATAGGCACATGTGGACATAACCTATTTCTAAAATATGCAGAAGTAATACAGATTTATATCATTTTTCTTAAAGAAGCCCTCTCAAAACCTGAATGGGTCCCTGTCTCGTGATAGAGGACATGGCAGCCTGGCCTCCAAGGTGGTCCCATGGGCCTTTTCTCACCCTTCCAGCCAAAGCCCCAGTTTACATGCAATCTGTTCTCCAGGGTCTCCTGGTTCTTAATTGCAGGTATTGTCCTGAGGACACAATAATGAGCACATTTTCTCGCCTCCTGCAGACCAGCAAAGGGAAAGCTAAGAGCTTTGGGTGCTTCAGAAGCACAGCTGTTGTCTCTGCTCTGGAAAGCACCCCTGCACATACACTAGGGGGGCCTCACCGACCAACTTCTCTGAGCTCCTTCCGAAGTTGAGATCCTTAGCGCTCAGGAGCACCTATAACCCTAACCCTGCTCCCAGTCCTGCTTGAGGAAGCCAAGCCAGCCAGAGTCGCCCCAGCTCTGCCACCCTCCCATCAGACGCTCTCCAGTTCCCACCTGTGAGATGAGTGTGGGTTTGTGGTGTCTAAGGCCCCTCCCCTCCCTCACTCCATCCCTCTCTCCCTTCCTTCCTTTTTAAAACAAATTTTAATGTAATTTCTTTACACAGATACATATGTAATTAATATGATTACACAAGTGTGATCATATACACTTTTTAAGTGCAGCCCTTTTTTCTTTACTTTGCCTGACTCCCACCAGCCTGGCCTTTCTTTTCCTCGAACGTGCCCTTCTTTCTACCAACCCAGCCAAAGACATGATAACCATTAGTGGGGCATCTTCCCATACTTTTCTTTGTGCTCACATAGCCAAATATATATGTATATCCACATACGTGTATATACATACATAGCATAAAACTGGCTTTCGTCAATGAGACTGTTGACTCCTAGAAAGCACATCCTTTCAACTTCCCACTGTATAATGTGGATTTCTTTGTCTTCCTGAATTTGTCTTATAGGAAGAGGCCATCTCCCTGCCCCATGCTTTTCTCATTTTGTTTCTTTTGAGTATTGAGACTCAAATATCTCTCCCTGACAAGGCCCATGATCTAATTTTGTCTGCAGTGATGAGATCCTACAATACAGTATATCACTTTCACAAAGGATGTTTACATGCAGTAGTACATTTCATTTTCAAAACACCACCACAGTGTTTATTTTATTCTTTTAATATCCATTCATACATGGAACTGCTAGAACACACTGGGCTGGATGCTGGAGGATGAGCACCATTGCCTAATATTGTTCATAAAGGGCTAGACTTTGTCTATTGTACAATGTCAGGAGGCTAGAGACAAGAAAATGAAAGGAGGAAGGGGAAGAAGAAAAAGTAACAAAGCCGAGATAAGAAAACAGTAAATAGTAGATATGTCCAAAATTAGTGTCCAGGGATGTGGTGGCAGAGATGTTAGTTGCAGCAGCTGAAGCAAACCTCAGAGCTTCCAGGGTAAAGACAAATGAGAAAGAAGCTTTGCAGTCGGTGGGTGGGAAGAGAGCCCCACCAACTCCTATGTTGCCTTTGCCAGCATAAGTTGTTTTTACTCTCTGTGTGAATATTAAGAGTGGGATGGGCAGACCCAAGTGCTGCCCCTCTGAGGAGAAGCCAGCATTGAACACACAGGGCATCCTTACTCTGGGTTAACAGCCATTTGCCCTGAATCTCAGCAGGTCTTGAAGGTACAGGACATCTCTATGTATGGCTGTGGGTTGGGGGATGGTGATACAAAAAAACCATCTGAATGACTCTAAAATGCATGAATAGGGACACCTCTATGAATGGGGATGCTCTCTAGATGGAAATGTGCAAATTCATATCATTCAGTATTTATGCTTACAGAACCCACTTAATGTCAGAGATGACATTTAGTATGCAGTCAAAAACCTACTTAGCACACAGGTATTTTTGCTTGAAAAATGGTGTATGTCAGGGACACATGTATATACAGTGTATATATGAGTATAGAAATTATCATAGGATATATATTACAGTATAAATAGGATGTCTAAGAAAATAAGAAGATAAAGAACAACTTTTGAAATTCATGATTTGATCAAGGTGAGTCCAAGAAAATACTTCTAGAGCACTGTGGATTCATTTACTGTACAGTACTCAGAGAGGATACAACTTAATCAATCTTAAACGTATTAAAAAGACGCTTAACTCATAATAAGAAAAATGCAAAGAGTTTGAAATAAAAACTACACTGGGATATCATTATATTTCCTATGGAATTGACAAAATTCCAAAATACTGACATCATGCTTTGTTGGTGAAGATTGGAGAAATGGGCACCCTTTTGAAGGGAATCCAGTCATATCTATCAAAATTACAAATTCATTTACACTTGAATCCGACAATCTCATTTCTGGGAAATAGTCTAGAGATACACATGAAAATATAGGAAGTGATCCAGATTCAGGGTTCTTTATTGTGCCATTTGTCAAGAGGATTAGCCTGGAAACAACCAAGTAACCGTTGATAGTGGACTGGTTCAATGAGTGATGGTACATTCACACAATGGAATATTATTACACAGCTATGAAATATGAATGAGAACAGTATCAACGTGCTAATATGGAATGGTCTCCAGGATGTATTAGTAAGTGAAGAAAGCAAGTGCAGAGCACTGCCTAGAGTGTGCTACTTTGAATGTAATGAAGGAGAACTGGCAAGAACAGAACTTGTTTCTAAATTCATGGAGCAAGCAAGAAATGTAGGCACTTGGAGTGGGATTTAAGGGGCAACTTGGGCCCCGTGAGAAATGAGATTAGCTTTGAGAACCAGAGATCAAAATCAGAGACTGACTTGGTGTTGAGTCCAGAGTGTTGGGCCAGGACTGTTGAAGTCCCTCTGCCTGAAATCAGTGATGGGTCCAAAGATCAAGGTGGGGGTTTCAGACTGTGATGAGCATCAAGTGGCAGGTGGGAGGGATCCATGACTGACAGCTGAGTCTCCCGAAATTGACGTCCGCTTGCATGCTGCAGGTAAGGGGTAGGAAGAGTTCAGAGGAGAACGTGAGGTTCACAGTCTGGGTGATTTGGGGCTGTTATTTGGTTGAGTGTTCTTTTTCCTGACTCTTCCTGTAGTCTTTTACCAGTGGTTAAAACTGTTGTCCTGGGGCTTCCCTGGTGGCGCAGTGGTTGAGAGTCCGCCTGCCAATGCAGGGGACACGGGTTCGTGCCCCGGTCCGGGAAGATCCCACATGCCGCAGAGTGGCTGGGCCCGTGAGCCATGGCCGCTGAGCCTGCGCGTCCGGCACCTGTGCTCCGCAACGGGAGAGGCCACAACAGTGAGAGGCCCACGTACCGCAAAAAAACCTCAAAAAAACAAACTGTTGTTCTACTGCCAGATGACTGTAGGAATCGTCCTGAGAAAGTAGGACCGGTGTCCGGTGGTATTTTTCCCATCTTCTTAACAATTCAGCCTATTGACCAAACAGGGAATGTTATCAGCAGAGATTTCATGAGAAAGTTCTGTAAAACTTCTGTAAAGGCCTATCAATCTCAAAACATGAAAGGTGGGTGGCCTGTGCTTAGAATTGTCTAAATCAAACACTGAGGAAGTGCAGGGAAAACTGGTCTGGTTGCTCAGTGGCAAAGTGAATTCTAGGTGCTCCTGCCCTAGCAACTGCTCTCCTTCAGTGCTGCTTCACACAGCATGCACCTGTACCCTGACTGATAGCTACAGCTTTGAAACATAAAGTCATGTTGAAAATGTTGACCAAGAAGCATAAAGAGAGCAGATTATGTTTAGTATGTGCTGTCATGCTACATTTTTTTTTTTTTTTTTTGTGGTACGCGGGCCTCTCACTGTTGTGGCCTCTCCTGTTGCGGAGCACAGCCTCCAGACATGCAGGCTCAGCGGCCGTGGCTCACGGGCCCAGCCGCTCTGCGGCACGTGGGATCTTCCTGGACCAGGGCACGAACCCGTGTCCCCTGCATCGCAGGCGGACTCTCAACCACTGCACCACCAGGGAAGCCCTGTCATGCTACATTTTAAAAGTATTTTATTTAAAACATTGCTGTATACTGCTCAGTTGCGCAGAATAACACATTACCAAAGATTCTCCAGCAACGGTTATACCTACTTTGTGCCTAATGTATCACTGATGTCACGTACTAACCTCATGGTAACCTGAGAGATGGACTTTTGCTTGTGAAAGGAATATAAATAGATGTGAAACGTGTTTTGTCTACTAACCAGTATTTTACACTGGTTTTTAAGTAAAAATTAAAGGTGGTTTTTAATAGTGTTTCCTATCTTTCAGATAACATAGAAATCATTTAATCATGTGGAAATTAAATAGCAATTTCTCTAATAGGGAAGAAATCTGTAGTTAAATTGAGGTGACTAATACAATGGTACTAATAGGTAGCGTTGTTCTTTCACTTTAATCTGCCAGAGAAACTTCTTAACTGACTAAAGCGTGTATATAACAAAGATCATAGTGATGTAGTCAGAAGTGAAAACTCTTGGCTGGAGTAAGCACTGTGTTTTCTGAAAAAATCAAAACCAGACAGGTTCAAAAGATTTTTATACACTGGGTCTTAATTAGGTGTGAGAACTCCCTCACTTCATGGCTCTCCAATATCCAGGGTTGCTCTCTTTTCAGAAAGGGTGGAATTTTTATATTAGGAGTACTGGACCCTGTAAGTTTTGAGCCCTGCCTCTTTTCCTGTTTTAATTGTTCCAGTTTGAAAGCAAAAATCAGTCTAACCTAACCATCAAATTTCAGTTATTACATCCTTCTTCTACTGCACAGCACAGTTTCATAATATCAGATTGTGTTCCTGCTGAATTTAATTATATTAATTATTTTTAAAATTAAAATATGTTCTTGAATATTTTTATGAAACACAAATTTTAGTGATAAAACCTAGGAATATCATTTTTTGAGAAGGGATCAATTAGCAAAATGTTACATTAAAAAAAAAAAAAACAACTGTCGGGCTTCCCTGGTGGCGCGGTGGTTGAGGGTCCGCCTGCCGATTCAGGGGACACGGGTTCGTGCCCCAGTCCGGGAGGATCCCGCGTGCCGCGGAGCGGCTGGGCCCATGAGCCATGGCTGCTGAGCCTGCGCGTCCGGAGCCTGTGCTCCATAACGGGAGAGGCCACAACAGTGAGAGGCCCGCGTACCGCAAAAACAAACAAACAAAAAAAAACCCCTCATACTTAAATCACTGTTCATTTTCATCTCTTGCAGAAAATTACGTTTAGTTGATGTAGAAGAATTTCACAATTGCCAGGATGCATTAGAGCTGTCGACTTTTCAGAGTATTGTCATGAAACACATGGAATCTGCCAAAGAGACTCTACTTAAAATGTAAAGTTTTGAAGT
This sequence comes from Monodon monoceros, assembly GCF_005190385.1. NCBI lineage: Eukaryota > Metazoa > Chordata > Mammalia > Artiodactyla > Monodontidae > Monodon > Monodon monoceros. Next base: position 39,041,551 of record NW_021703772.1, read on the forward strand.
TTCATGTATGAAAACATAAATTTAAAAATGTGATTGGTGGGCTACTGCAATTTAACTGCTTTTAGAAAATCTCATTTTAAAAAGTTTGTAATCATTTCCGTTTGAGAGTTAAGTATGATATCTTTAACTGCCTTGCTCTGTGATGTCTATCCAGATGTTCTACACAGCATAGATTGTACAGAAACTAAAATGATTATAATTGATACTTTTTCTCAATGTCTGGTTTCTACCCTCTGCTCTGGGAGTAGGGGTGGATAACGTGGGGGAATGATCATCAACTAATCGTTCACCAGAGATTTATTTGAATCTACTGTTAATACATACAAGGTAATGTGCCTGTTACATTTTGGTTTTGGATGGAGGATGCAGAAGAGTTTAAAGAATGCTTAGGTGGGGAAAATATATTCTTTAAAGGAGTTTATAGTTGTATTGGGAAGTTAGACTTAATTAAACATCATCTTGGATTGGCCCTTCAAATTGGGATAGCCACATGTGATAATTATCGATACTGGTGCCAGATAATACGTTCTGAAACAATACAGTAAAATTGTCTTTGTCATGGGCCATTAAGTTATTATAAATGGGACATTAATATTAGATCAAATTTAAGATAACAGAGGACATAAAACTCCAGCACGGCTTCATGATTTCCAAGAGGTACTTAGAAGTGTATCTTGACAGTTTAAGACTGAATCTTCCCTTTATATTTTTTCTTCTCTAATACGTTAGAATCAAATTCTTTGTCTGACATTACTTGAAAGAACTTTAGACTTCTATGTAGTATTAGTTCACATAAAAAAAAAAATAGAGGAGAGGTGCAGAATGAAAGTGCATAATTAATTGCAGAGGAGAATATGACCCCGTAAGGACAGAATAAGAGTAAATTATCTTGATCTATAACTTCAGGGTTCTACCCCAGGAATACATTCCCACTGCAAATTTTAGTAGACTGGGTGTGTCAAAGTACAGAGTAGAGGATAAACCTTTATTGAATGATTTTGCTGAGAGATGTAGATGGATTAACTGTATCTCTCTTTTTTTTTTTTTTTTGCGGTACATGGGACTCTCACTGCTGTGGCCTCTCCCGTTGTGGAGCACAGGCTCCGGACGTGCAGGCTCAGCGGCCATGGCTCACGGGCCCAGCCGCTCCGCAGCATGTGGGATCTTCCCGGATCGGGGCACAAACCCGTGTTCCCTGCGTTGGCAGGCGGACTCTCAACCACTGCGCCACCAGGGAAGCCCTGATTAACTGTATCTCTTGATGCCTCCTGATTGATTCTAAGGGAAGAGCCCTCTGACCATGCTTTACATAGTGAGCCAGAATGTGTTTATCATGGCTAAAAGGCAGAGTATCAGCTCACCGAAATGGAGAAACAATTAGTAAATGATTAATTATGACATCTATGCTAAACCCAAACGTCTTCTCTTAGTCCTTATCCTCCACTTCCACTCAGCAATTGCTGTGGTTTAATCACCACCGCCTTCTGTAAGTCTCTGTTCTGTGTCCCTGTGCCCATTTCTTTTTGATCTCCTTTTCTGGCTCTACTTAATCTCACTATCTTTTCTAAGAGTAGAGGCTCTCCAGGTGTTTGCTTTTGTTTTTCTTCTCTATATTCTCGACAGTTTCATGATTTCGTCTGTCTTAGCTGTCTCAAGATGTTATGTTTTCTGAGCTCTGTGCCCTTATTATAAATTTTCTACTGTATATCTCCAATTGAATGCCATGTCAGCACCTGATTCTCAGCATTTCCATAACAGTACTCATTCTTTCTTCCAAGCCTGCCATTCTTCCTCCTCTGGACCATTCCCAGGCCAAGTTGAAAACTTTTCGACTTGTTCTGTCTCTTTGCTCATCATGTACATTCTCACCATCCCCAGCCTGCCCCCAGCCATATTCAGTGTATTGCTAACTGTTGTTTTCTTGTTGAGATATATTTTGCTTATCATAAAATTCACCACTTTAATGTGTATAATTCAATGGTTTATAATATATTCACAAGATTATGCAATGATCATCACTAATTCCATCACCCTCAAATGAAACCCTGTATCTGTTAGCAGTCACTCCCATTCCACCCTAACAAGCCCTTAGCAACCACTAATGTACTTCCTGTCCCTGTAGATTTCCCTACTCTGAACAGTTCATCTAAGTGGAATGATACCATATTTATGTCTGATTTCTTACACTAAGCATAATGTTTTCAAGGTTCATCCATGTTATAGCATGTACCAATACTTTATTTCTTCTCATAGCCAAATAATAATCCATTGCAGAATATATTAATACCACATTTTGCTTATCCATCAGTGTGGGTTGTTTCTACTTTTTGGCTATTATGGATAATGCTTCCATGAGCATTTGTTTTGCGTAAACATTTGTTTTCAGTTCTCTTCGTTGTATACCTAGGAGTGGAATTGCTGGGTCATATGATAACTATATTTAACTTTTTGAGGAACTGCCATGATGTTTTCCAAAGGGTTTGTAAGATTTTACATCCCTAACAACAATGTATTCCTACCATTCAATTTCTCTACATCCTTGTCTATTGTCCATTTATTTATCTTTTTGGATAAATATCCAAATCATTGCTCATTTTGTATTCAGTTATGTCTTTTTATTTTTGAGTTGTAAGAGTTCTTTATACAGTCATCCCTTAGTATCCATGGGGGATTGATTCCAAGAAACACCCCCTCCCCCGCAGCAGATACCAAAATCCACGGATGCTCAAGTCCCTTATATAATATGGCATAGTATTTGCATATAACCTACACATATTCTCCAAATTATCTCAGATTACTTATAATACTTAATACAATATAACTGCTATGTAAGTAGTTATAAATACAGTATAAATGCTATGTAAATAGTTTCTGGCACATGGAGAATTCAAGTTTTGCTTTCTGGAATTTTTTCCTGATATTTTCAGTCTGTAGTTGGTTGAGTCCACGGATGTGGAACCCATGGATACAGAGGGCTGACTATATATTCTGTGTTGGTGCCCTTTATCAGGTTGAGGAATTTCCCTTTACTTTTTAGTTTCTTAATTGTTTTTATTATGAAATAATGTAGAGTTGCCAAATGCTTTTCCTGCATCTATTGAGATGACAGTTTTTTCTGTTACTCTGCTAATATGGTATATTACCATTGGTTTAATATATTGAGGCAACCTTGCATTCCACTTGGTCATGGAGTATAATCCTTTTTATATGCTGCTAAATTCAGTTTGTATTTTGTTGAGGATTTTTGTGTCTATATTTATCAAGGGTATTGATCTATAGTTTTCTTCTTCTTGTGATATTTTTGTCTTGTTTTGGTATTATGATAATACTGTCCTCATGGAATTAGTTAGGAAGTATTCCTTTCTCTTTTTCTTTTTGAAAGGCTTTGTGAAGGATTGGTGTTAATTCTTCTTTAAACATTTGATGTAGAACTCACCAGTGAAGCCACCTATTCCTGGATCCTGACCTTTTAATTTTCTTAGAATTTTTTTGATAATTAATGTATTTACTTGTAATAAGTCTATTCATGTTTTCTGTTTCTTCTTGAGTCAGTTTTGGTAGGTTGTGTCTTCCTAGGAATTCGCTAGGTTATCTAATTTGTTGGCATAGAGTTGTTTATTATGTTCCCTTTATTTCTATAAGATCAATATTAATGTCTCCTTTTTTTCATTTCTAATTTTAACAATTTGAGACTTCACTCTTTTTCTTGGTCAGTCTAGCTATAGGTTTGTCAATTTTGCTGATCTTATCAAAGAACCAGCTTTTGGCTTTGCTGATTTTCTCTATTTTTCTGTTCTTTATTTTGTTTGTTTCCACTCAGATCTCTGTTTCTTCCTTCTCCTTGTTTTGAATTTAGTATTCTCTCTTTTTCTGACTTCTAGTAAAGTTTAGACTATTGGATTAAGATCTTTTAAATATATTTTAATGTGTTTACAGGTCTAAAGTCTGACCACTATTCTTCTGTATCCCATGAATTTTGATATATGGTGTTTTCATTTTCATTCATCTCAAATTATTTTCTAATTTCCCTTTTTTTTTTTTAACTCATTGCCTGTTCAGGACTATGTTGTTTAATTTCTGCATATTTGTGAATTTCCACAGTGTCCTTCTGTTACTGATTTTCTAATTTTGTATGATTTTCATCATTTTATATTTACTGAGACTTCTTTTATGGACACCAAGTATTCTTGATCCTCTCTCAGAAGCATCTTCCATGTGTACTCCTTTCTGTCAATTCCCACTGCTACTACCCTTGGCAGGCCCTTTTATCCTCCCATATAGCCTACAAACCACTGCCAGGTGAATCTTAAACATCCCCTAGATCAGTGCCTTCCGTTTGTTGACAAAATAAATCCACAATTCTTAACCTGCCTTTTAAGGTCTTCTGCAACCTGGACCTAACCTATCTTTTCTATTCTCAGTTCTGAAAAAACTTTCACCTTGGGCCATGCCTGTAGAAATAGTCACGTTAAATTAAAAACGGCATGGCTTCTAAGATTAGCCTATAACCATACCTTACCATTGTTAAATGTCTATCCAATTGGTAAATCTGTAGACTCTTTGTTCTCCTTTTTAACCAATTGTTGGTTTTTAAAATAGTTACTCCTTGTTTGTTTCCATCTGTGAGATGGGAATTCTAGGAAAATTTGAAAGTTGCTCAGTTGCTCCCCACTTAAACTCTGTGACTCTTAGCATTGTCATCTTTGCAGACATAATTGTATCAGATTTAATCAGAGGTTAAGGGGATTAAAACAGAATAAGAACCTCTTGGATACTATTAGCAAAATTTTATGTTTTATACACATATTTATAAAAACTTTACACAGCAAAGCAACCATCAGCAAAATGAAAAGGCAGGCTACTGAATGGGAGAAAATGTTTGCGACTAATATACATCTAATGAGTAGTTAATATCCAAAGTATATAAAGAACTCATACAATGTGATAGCAAAAAACAATTAGATTAAAAATGGTCAGAAGATCTGAATAGACATTTTTCCAAAGAAGACATACAGATAAATAACAGGTACATGAAAAGATGCCCAACATCACTAATTATCAGGGGAATGCAAATCAAAACCACAGTGAGATAACTTCACACTTGTTAGAATGACTATTATCAAAAAGACAAGAAGTAACAAGTGTTGGTGAGGAGGTGGGGAAAAGTGAACTCTAGTGGACTGTTGCTGAAAATGTAAATTGGTGCAGCCACTCTGGAAAACAGTGTGGAAGTTCCTAAAAACTTTAAAAATAGAACTACCGTATGGTCCAGCAAGTTCACTTCTGGGTGTTTACTTGAAGAAAAGGAAAACACTAATTTGAAAAGATATGTGCACCTCCATGTTCATTGGAGCATTATTTACAATAGCCAAGACATGAAGCAACCTAAATGTTCATCGATTGATGAATGGATAAAGAAGATGTTGCAACAGCATGGATGGGCTGTGGAGATATTATGCTAAGTGAAATATGTCAGACAGAGAAAGACAAATACCATATGGTCTCACTTGTATGCGAAACCTAAAACAACAACAACAAAAACCAGGCTCATAGATGCAGAGGGCAGATTGATGGTTGCTAAAGGAAGGGAGTAAGGGGTGGATGAAATGGTTGAAGGGGGTTAAAAGGTACAAATTTACAGTTATAATATAAATAACCCATGGAGATGTAGTACACAGCATGGTGACTCCAGTTAACAATACTGTGTTGTGTATTTAAAAGTTTCTAGGAGAGTAGGTCTTAAAAGTTCTCATCCCAAGAAGAACAAAACTTTAATTATGGTGACCAGTGTTAACTAGGCTTATTGTGATCATTTTGCAATACGTACAAATATTCAGTCGTCATACTGTACACCTGAAACTGATATAATGTTATATCAGTTATGCCTCAATAAAAAAAATTATGCCTCACGCTATCTACAGCACATAATGCAGCTCATTCCCGGAGAAGCCCCTCTGTGTCTTTCAGTGTCCAGACCAAATGACCCTTCTTCCATGAAATCTTTACTGTTACCTCATCAAAAGTGATCTCTTCTTTCTGAATGCCTCTGACACTGTGTTCTCTTATTTTTCCTTTTATAATATATATTTATGTGTGTGCATTTTCCCCTCCACTCACCTATAAGTACTTTGAGGACTGAGTAATATTTAGTACCTCAAATGTTTTGTACATAATAGGAAACCCTGTAAGTATTTTTGAGACAATGATTGAATAATTTTTTTCAGTGTATTTTCTATTCTTTGTCCTTTTTCCAGTCTTACAGCCCTGGACTTACTCCATCTCTTGCCTGGACTATTGGAGATTTCTCAATCCCCTTCATTAATCTGGTGTTGCCCTTCTCTACTTACAGCCCTGGACTTACTCCATCTCTTGCCTGGACTATTGGAGATTTCTCAATCCCCTTCATTAATCTGGCATTGCCCTTCTCTACTTCTCTACTTCATTAATCTGGCATTGCCCTTCTCTACTTAGTATTTGCTACTTGTCCTCCTTTGTCCTTTTACCTACTGCTTTAACAGTGATGCCCCACTGCAGGAGGATCTGCTGTGTATTCACAGAGCGTGAGCCTGTCCCAGGTTCTTGTGTTTAGCTCCCAAGTTCTGCAAAAGTCCTCACAGACTTCCCTCCACTTATTTTTTCCTACTTTCCAGTGTATTAGCTCCGTTATAGACAGTGAAATGATCAAATATATTAGCCCTACCTCTCCCACCTATTTTTCTTAGTATATTCTACTTCAGGTCCTTTTGTCAGGTCTTCCTCATTTCATTTTTATCTATTCTTCAGTGAAATTTGCCATCTTCACTATAGAACCCTTCTCTATTACTTAAATAGAAAATTATGTCTCTATTCTTTGATTTCAAAGCTGTTTTTCTGCCATGACACATTGCCTTCATTATTATGAGAGAGAGGGGATCATGTCATATCTTTTCATATCTCCCATGACACTGTCCCTAGCACACAGTAGGCACTAAACATGTATTTGTTAAAGTGATGAATACATACATTTAAAACTTTGATCTCTCTTGGAGCATTCAGGCAACTCCTGAACTTATATTGACTCCTTGTTTTTAAAAATTTATTATCTCTTATGAAAGAGGTACAAATATTCCTTAATTTTAGTGTTGGACAGTGGTTTTGTAAACTGAAAACTCCACTTGTTACCATCATAATGTATCTGTATATGAATTTCACTGTTTTCCTTTTATTACAAGGGTACATATACATTTGGAACTTGTTTTAAATCGGTCAGTCTTTCAGGATTTCTCATTAAGGAGGATAAAAAAATAATATACTTGATTTTGTTGTTTTGTGCCTTGTTTTCAACTATCATTGTGAAATAGATAGAACAGCATAAATTACTAGGTGGGCTGAGTCAAACAAGCCCTCCCTTGATTTAATGTTATTCACATTTTAGCTTTAAACTGACAAATCCATTCCCTGAAGAGCAATTTCAGAGACTGGGGAGGAGTATCTTGTAATATCCAATAAAGTTAATTGTCATGTTATTCAAAAAGTGCAGGAATAATGGTTCCAGGAGTTCGATTTACCTTTTTATCACAGCATCATGTCGTTGAGCCATTTTCCATTGGCTATGATTAAAATTTCTTTTCCCAGGAGGAGTGAAATATGCTAGCGCTTATATTTCAGAGTGGATAATGTGACTTGGCAATATACCTCCCTATAAAGACCTTTAGATGTTCAGAAGTTACTGTTAATGCTTAATGTAAGAGGAGTAATTCATTGAAAATAGTAACTTTTAAAAGTCTTTTGTTCTTTGAAGGTGGTTTCCAGAAGTGCAGAATATTTATTACCAAGGTAATAAAAAAAAGCTATTGCCAACTGGTGACAGCAGTGCCAAGTTGGAATCTTTTTTCAACTGTGCTGCTACACTTATGACTTTACAGCTGCAGGACCTCACTTTGGTTTCCATGCAAGATTTCATGGACTTAATTGCACAACCCCCCGTAAGTAAGGTTCAGTTACACCAATATTCATTTACCAATTTATTTATTTTCAATTCTTTCAGAGTGGATAATTATAAAATAACCTTTACCAGTGGAAGAGCAGAAAGTATATCTTTAGACCTATTACACTTAGGTGTTTTTTAAAAAAAGACTTAATGTCAACCTGCATATGTAGGATATATTATTATCATCACATTGGTGAGGTTAGTGGAAATAAGTAAAAATTCCCATAATTGGGAAATTTGGGTCATGAGGGCTGGGGGAGATTTCTCCAAAGAACTCTTTTCTTTCTGGAAGAAGGTCCTATTAAAGGGTGAGTGGAGTCTGGGAATTTGAATGTTCTCCTCTTGGGCTCCTTCTTTGATGGTTCTAGAGCCCCACTGCTGTGCAGATCTTCCTTTTTCTGGAATCTTGACCCTATAGTTGATCTGTAGGCTCAGTGGATACCAACTGATACCAGCTGAGTCTCGCTGGGAATGACTCGCTGGGAATGGCTCTTGCCGTTTTTGGTACAGTTCCTCTTTGGCTTAACTGTCTAGGACATAAGAAGAAGGGTGAGCTCTCATGTATCCTAATTGGGACCAGTGCACTCCTTACTCTATCACAATTCATATGCATATATATATGTATACTTTATTATATATATATAACTTCTTTGTTGCAGGATTCTGTTAGAGCTTTTGAACATCCAGGTTTTGTCATAAGGCTGATTCTTGATAACGACACCATTAAGTTTGAACCTGATTTCAATGACTATATAGACATCCTTCTAAATGTTTATGATGTCATGATTAAGGCTGTCAGTTTTGTGCCAAGAGTTGAGGCAAAATTGTATTCCAAGTCGGTAAGTAATAAGGATATTCTTATTGCTTCAATTTGCATGATGGTATTTGCTTCAAATAACTTCTTTTAGTATAGACAGGTATCCTCTGCTTCACAGAATACCAATGGCCTAGTAACATTGGCTTATAAGGCAGTTTTGCTTTAAAAACATACTATTTTCCCATTAGCTTCTCTTAAATACTGGTTTCTATTGAACTCAGCTGAAAACTTTCTGAGGGGGAAGAATTAAAGTTGTGATCTGGTTTGAAGCCATCAATGAGCATTTGCTGTAGCATTCACACCATGCTGTTGACTGCTGTTACACTTTTCCAGCTCTGTAAAATTCTCCTCCAATTAGCTACCTTCCTGATACACCTTCTTCCAGGAATAGTCATGTCTCCTTACTTCCAAATCGTAGATCCTACTTCCCTTTTCTCTTTGGCCAAATATTTAGCAAAGTTCTGCTGAACTATGATATTTCAACAGTAGTTATTGCAGTCTAGTATATGAAATGAGCATGTCTGAAAATTCCTTAACTTAAAAGCTTTTCAAGTTTTTTAAGTCCAAACAGTAGCTTTCTTCTTCCTTTTTCATTTTTTAAATAGTGTACGAATATTTCATACATACAAAAGAGTACAGGAGGCCAGTGTTTAAAGTTTTAAGCAGTAATAAACACCTTCATACCTTCCATCTAACTTAAACAATGACTATTACCTTTAAGCTGTACCTCCCAATTGTTCTTCCCTGTTCATATCCCTATCCTTCTACCTTCTAGCAAAGGAATCACTATCTTGTACTTTGTAGTTATTTTTTAAATTAATTTTTATTGGAGTATAGTTGATTTACAATGTTTTGTTAATTTCCACTGTACAGCAAAGTGAATCAGTTATACATATACATATATCCAGTCATTTTTAGATTCTATTCCCATATAGGTCATTACAGAGTATTGAGTGGAGTTCCCTGTGCTATACAGTAGTTTCTTATTAGTTATCTATTTTATGTATAGTAGTGTGTATATGTCAATCCCAATCTCCCAGTTTATTGCCCTTCCCTTCCCCCTTCATAACCATAAGTTTGTTTTCTGCATCTGTGACTCTATTTCTATTTTGTAGATTGGTTCATTTGTACCATTTTTTAAGATACCACACATAAGCGATATCATATGACACCTGTCTTCCTCTGTCTGACTTTGCTCAGTATGACAATCTCTAGGTCCATCCATGTAGCTGCAAATGGCATTATTTTGTTCTTTTTTATGGCTGAGTAATATTCCATTGTATATATATACCACATTTTCGTTATCCATTCCTCTATCAGTGGACATTTAGGTTGCTTCCATGTTCTGGCTATTGTAAACAGTGCTGCAGTGACCATTGGGCATTTTGTAGTTATTACTCTGAATTCTTAAACATAAACTTACTACATGTCTGTATATCTGTAAACAATTTCTCTTTAGTTTTTCTATGTCTTTGTATAGATGGAGTCATCTTATAAATAGTCCATGACTTGTTTTATTTTACTTAACACTGTGATTGTGACATTATTCATGTTGAGAATATTGTCTTCTTCATAGAGCTTCTAGTTTTTTTTTATCATTTTATTTTTATTTTCTCGGAATCCATTAACTTTTCTTTTTTTCAACTAGGCTTGGTCTTTTTTTTTGTGTGTGTGTGGTATGCGGGCCTCTCACTGTTGTGGCCTCTCCCGTTGCAGAGCACAGGCTCCGGATGCGCAGGCTCAGCGACCATGGCTCACGGGCCCAGCCACCCCGCAGCACGTGGGATCTTCCCGGACCGGGGCACGAACCCGTGTCCCCTGCATCGGCAGGCGGACTCTCAACCACTGCGCCACCAGTGAAGCCCGGCCTGGTCACTTTTGATAGTCTCTTGTACTTAGTCATGTATTCATTACTCTTCTCTGTTTGCTGATCTGACTCCTGTTCCTGGTCGTTTATTTCTGTGGGTGTTTTTTTTTGTTTTTTTTTTTTTTTTTTGTGGTACACGGGCCTCTCACTGCTGCGGCCAACCACTGCGCCACCAGGGAAGCCCCTGTTTTTTATTTATTATTATGGGCTTATACACACAAGAACTTTATGCAGGGAAGTCTTTGAGGCCTTGATTTGGGTTGGTTCCTCTGGATTTTGCATATTCTCTTGACATGTGCTCTGGAGGCCCCTGCAAACCCAGGACGCTTTTTTTTTTAATGATTTTTTTTTTTAAGGGAACTTTATTTTTATTTATTTATTTGGCTGCGTTGGGTCTTTGTTGCTGCGCGTAGGCTTTCTTTAGTTGCAGTGAGCAGGGGCTACTCTTCATTGCGGTGAGCGGGCTTCTCATTGCAGTGGCTTCTCTTGTTGCGAAGCACGGGCTCTAGGCACGCGGGCTTCAGTAGTTGTGGCTCGCATGCTCAGTAGTTGTGGCTCGTGGGCTCTAGAGTGCAGGCTCAGTAGTTGTGGCTCACGGGCTTAGTTGCTCTGCAGCATGTGGGATCTTCCCGGACCAGGGCTCGAACCCGTGTCCCCTGTATTGGCAGGCGGATTCTTAACCACTGCACTGCCAGGGAAGCCCCCAGGACCCTTTTAAACAAAATTCTTGCCTGAGGATTTTGTGGACGACACTGGCAGTGAGTGTTTACCCAAATGTGTAAGAGAACAGGCTTGTGGGTCCAAATTCTTAAGACGACCATCCTTTCTCTTCTCCACTGAAAAACAAGGACAAAACAAGACTTTTTCCTTTCTTACCCCCTCATTTAAAGGTTCTGTCAGCTTTCAGCATTCTGAAGTTTTGTGTCCTTAGAACCCTCATTGTGAAGTTGTGTCACTTTTCATTGTTTTCATTGTTCCTGGCTTTATGTAGGGGTATCAGTTGACTTCCCACCTTACTCAGGCTTCAGGCTTTGTTTCCTGACAACCATTCTCTCACCCATGCCACCCAGCCCCACATATGTGCCCATCCTGCTGGAGACTCATTAAAGCAAAGCTTAGGCCACCAGGGATCAGCAGAGTCCCCAGGGCAGCTGCTCACATCTGCATATAGTTACCTCCTGATTCATGTATTATCTCATGTTTGGCCCCTTAGCCTTTCCTTATTATTTTACTGCCTTAACCATGCATTATAAAAGTTATATTTGGCATTTTCCCCAGCATATTTATGTGTTTTGAACTAGGTCGTTGTTTTCAAACAGGGTATCTATTCCTCATATTACCATAAATAGAAGTCTCTCAAGAAACTTACTGTTTACTTTGTTTTTTTGTTTAATTTCAGTTCACCTATTGCATCCTTTTGTATTCTGTTCATACCCTGCCTTCCTCAAGAATGACTAGATGTAGCTTATGAAACAGACAGATATAACAGGTTAATAAGAGTTACTAGATAAAGTTTGAAGTGGAAAAAAGTATTATAATCATCTGAATGAAGACAGTTGCTATGATTTTATGCTTATAAAATATGGCTCTAAGCTTCCTGGTTTCTACAGTAAAGAGGAAAATATAACAAGTTTTAGACTGCTCAGGTATTTTTTCTGGTTTCAAATTTTGAGAGATAGGTCTTACCTGGGGCATTATACGTGGGGTAATGATTCTAAAACCCTATGTACCAGTATCATGTGGTGACTTTTAAAATTACAAATCCAGGGCTTCCCTGGTGGCGCAGTGGTTGAGGGTCCGCCTGCCGATGCAGGGGACATGGGTTCGTGCCCCAGTCCGGGAGGATCCCATGTGCCGCGGAGCGGCTGGGCCCCGTGAGCCATGGCCGCTGAGCCTGCGCGTCCGGAGCCTGTGCTCCGCAACGGGAGAGACCACGGCAGTGAGAGGCCCATGTACTACCAAAAAAAAACAAACAAAAACATCCAGGGGTCCCTGCCACCCCCATTCCCTGCATCTAGAGATGTAGATTTACAGTGACAGCCTGTACTCAGAAGTAGGTATACTGGTAAAATATCCCTAGATGATTCTGGCAGTCCCTCAAGTTTGGAAGCAAGTGATACAGAGGGTACTTGAATATTAATGAGCTTCACATTAGATCCAACAATTTCACATTGCAGTACGTAATATATATTGCTTTATCCTAAAGTTCTTTTTCAAAAAATATGACACCAAGCATCTGCTGTGCCCTGGGGGTTAGGTAGTGGTGATGATGGTGGGATTCACTAATGTAGTCATGAAGTATCTAGTTCTGAAAAAGTGTGATTTCCTGAAATGTCCACTAGGGGGCACAGCGGACAAATGCATCCTGGATACCTGAACAAATTACCCAGTTCTCTAAGGAATCCTTTCATATTCTCAATTTGAAAGCTGTAGAATATTCACTACTGGCAATGATTTTTGTTTGTTACAGTTAAAAATCCCTTTTTCTGGACAACAGGTAGAGACTATTTTTTTTTTTTTTTTTTTTTTTTGCGGTACGCGGACCTC
>NW_021703772.1:39055150-39108542 GCF_005190385.1 Monodon monoceros
ATAAACCATATATGCACATTTACTTGTCCTCTTATTCAAAAAGAGAAGGAGACAAGTTGTTGAGATTTGTTTGCTTATTTAAAATTGTTGTCTGATACATTCTTGCCCACATTATTCTAATGGTGGTAGCAGAATGCAAATTTTGCAACTAGGGATTTTAGTCTGTTCTAGTTGCTGTTCACACTGACCTCTGAAAGCTCAGAGGTCAGTGAATGAGTAAGCAATCCTTTGTTCTACATACATTACTCCTCAAGGTGAAGAAGGGCTGTGACTGTGATCAAAGACTGTGATCATATGACATTGAGCTGACTTATTTTTTTTAAATAATGTATGATGCAAGTGCTGCCTTTTAAGCTAGCATATACAACTGTACAAATAAAACATGGATTTTGCTGTTTTGATATTCCAACTCTTATTTTGTGTATGTTCTCAAGTGACTGCTCTTTCCTCCATACAGAAAAACAAAACACTCCTAGGTAGCCTCTAAGAAAAACAAAACATATGAAACCTAGATATTTAAAATACTGCTGTGATTAGACTCTCTACAGATATAGATTAGAAAATCCAAGGGAACTTGTGAATAAAAAGACAATATGGTAAGATGGGCATTTTTACAAAGCTGAATGATATGGTTACCTTAATTTAAAGTATTTTAAATAACTCATATTGTTTTTATTCCTTTGTTTAGGATAGTAAGTCTAAACCAACAACTTTGGAGCCGATAATTCTGAAGGAAGTTGTTGAAGCTCACAAAGAAAAGATTAAGGAGGTGGTTATACGTGAGAGCATGGCACTGAATGAGCACCTCAGACTCTATGACAAGTATGATTTTTTAATTACCAAAAAAGCTGAGCAAGATGCTGATGCTTTCCTTGCAGAAAATCATAATTATGAGAAAATAATACAAGAAATTCACAGGTACCAAAAACTCATAGAGGATATACAGTACACATCTAGAAAGGTAAATGACCCATTTTGTACAACTGTTCTTTGTACCTAGTGATCTTTTCCCAGTTTTATTAGGATGTATTTCTAGACCATACAGTGAAAGAATTAGACCATTATCATTAACAGAAAACTGTTTGTTGGGCCTTTTTATGTGCCAAGCATTGTGGTAAGCCCTGGCTATGCAGAGGTAGACAAAACACATAGTTCTTATGTTCATAGAGCTGAAGGTGTACCCTATAAGGCTGACTTTTTTTTTGCGGTACACGGGCCTCTCGCTGCTGTGGCCTGTCCCGTTGCGGAGCACAGGCTCCGGACGCGCAGGCTCAGCGGCCATGGCTCACGGGCCCAGCCGCTCCGTGGCATGTGGGATCTTCCCGGACCGGGGCATGAACCCGCATCCCCTGCATTGGCAGGCAGCCTGACTTTTAAGTAATTTATTTTAACTTGGCCCCTCAAAAATATCAAGAACTATTTGGTTTTTTTGCTTTGGTGTGTACAAATCCTTTGGAAAATATGGTAATTATACCAAAATGTGGTTACTTCTGTTTAGTAGGAGACTGGTAATTAAACATTTTCTTCATTTGTCCTTTTTTATATTTTCCCAAATTACCACCATGACCATGCATTACTTTTTTGTACAGAGAAAGTATAACATTTAAATCCCACTATCTATGTAGCAATAACTCAATTCTCCAAAGTTTTTATATCAATTATTGTCCTGAAATAGAATTGGCTTCCAAGATACACTGTTCAAGGAGATTCACGCAGAAGGTAGTGGTAAAATATAAAAGAGTATTTGCAAAACCCTGCCTGCGTCATATTAAAATAAAAAACTCAGCTGTATTAGATCATACACACACAAATCAATATTATGGAAAAAGGCAAAATTGTGGGAATCATTTATGTCATTTCATGTTTATTAAACTTTTAATACCTAACATTGCAGACTATTCGTTTAGGAATGTTTGAAATGCGCTGTGAGGAATTAATCAGAGCTTTGGTGAAGCGAGTAGATATTATTTGTGGAAAACTTATAGCTAAAATGTTCAGAGAGCATCAGGAAGTAAATACAAGGTATTTATTTAATATTATATTTTTATTTTGGCGGGTGGAGGAATTAAATAGAATCAACTGTCACTCAACTAAGTAATGGATTAGAGCAGTGTCGTAAATGACAGAAAAGAAAAGATAAAGCCAAACTTATTTCAACTTGGCTCTAAGTGTTATTTTGTGATTTTTAGTATTTTTTCACCATGAATGTGCTTTCCCAGTTGTCTGAATTAGGGTGGTGTTAAAATGTGTTTACATTTCTTTTGTATAAGTCAGGTGGACATTATCTAACTTCAGATTTTTAAGTTTGTGTAATCAATACACAAAGTGAGTTTTCACAGTGGATATACACAGTAGTTGTCAAGGATCTCAAATTTGGAACATCATTTTACTGTAATTACCCTTCAAGGCCATGGTAACACATTACCTTAACTACAAACTCATTTGTTGTCCGATCTGGAGATTTTTAGGAAAACTGACTCATGTTAAGTAAACTTACAGAATGCTAATGTGTGAAGCAGAATACCTGTTTAAGACAAGAAGTGTAGTTAGTTTTCTAGCACTGGTGATAGTGTGGCTCCAGAAACCTCTTTCCTGCTATCAGTTACATGGAATAAAACCCCCAAATAATCAGAATTTTTTATAATTATAGTGTTAGGGAAAAAGCATTAAAAAGATATTTCTTTTAGCCTGTAAGAAGCCTGGAGGGAGCTTCATTTACCTACCATATGTCAGATACAGCACTAGAGACTTGGACTGAATATGAAAAAAATTCCTGAAGGAAGTTACATTGTAGAAGGAGAAATAGGCATCCAATTCAGTAAATTACAACAGGGTGCCATAAGTTCTGTCCTGAACCACAGAATAGAACAGTAGAGAAGGAAGTGATTAATTTCCTTTCAGGGTGAGGTTTGGAGGAGAGGGGGAAAATCAGGGAAGTCTGCAAAGAGGAAGTGATGTAGGAATTCATTTTGAAGGATGAGTAGGAGTCCGCCAGGTGAATGATGTGGGTGAAATAATTCCAGTTAGAGGAAATAATATGTAGAAGGGAGTGAGATAGGTATGAAAATGGCATGGTGTATTCCAAGAACAAGGAGTGGGTTGTGTTGCTCTCACGGACACTGTGAGCGGGGGAGGCTGAAGAGGGAGGCACCACGTGGAAAAGGGCTAGGACTCGGGCGGCTTATCTGAGAAACAGAACAGTATATTCAGTTTAAAGTACCTTTTCCTCTAAAAGTACTGGAAGAATAGTGAAAATGTCTTTTATTTACAGCATTTCATGCTGAGTGAAATATTTGCTTTAATTTCATAACTATTTCCCTGCCTCTTAGCTGCCCCCAGAGCTCATGCCGGTTCTACTTTTTCCCCTTTTCTCTTAATTATGCCTCTCACCAGACTCACTGGCTGTATAGAGGATATACCAGGACTGTTATAGGAACTGCTAGATACAAATACCCTCAACTCCTTGCCCTTACATGTCTCATCTCACCTCTCCACGAACCCCTCCCTATCTGCCTCCCCACATTCTCAGAGGTCAAGAGTCTGTCAGCCACTCACTGTTCTCATCTCTACCTATGATCTCAGCCCCCTTGCCTCCCATCCCTCTGGACCTGGCTCTACTAGTCGTCCCCTCTGTGTCTCATTTTAAATCTCTCCTTCACTGTGGATTCTGCCTCTGAAATTTACAAACACGGTCAAAACCCTCTTCCGTCCTCCAACCCTCCACTTCAACCCAACATCATCACCATCCATTCCCTCTCCTTCACCTCACAGCCAATCTTCTTGAAGAAATTTCTGCAGATGTTATCTGAACTTCCTTAGCTCTCACTACTCTTTTTTAAAAATCCCATAGTAAGTTCATTGTTTATACTGCCCACAACCTAAATCCGTAGGAAGTATTTGCATATTACCAGAAGCTTCTGAGCACACAGGCCCATTTTAACCATGCCTTCCAAGTAGACCAACTTTTTGTGCCATCTCAACTAAATCTCTGGTAGAGCCCTTAAAACTCTAGGTTGGAAATGATTGTTCATAGTCTTGCTGTCCATACTGGATTGTGAACTGCTTGAGAACCATCATTGCATCTTACACATTTGTGTACCTCCGTCACTTATTACTGTAGTTGGGAATGGAATAGATCATCATTAAATGTGTATTGAATGAATGAGTAAATGAGCACAAATTTGCTTTTAATTAATTAGATGTCATATAGGTAAGGTAATCTGACTGTATTTTTCATGTAATAGAACATTAAAATAGTACACAGGAATATATTTAGGAATAAAATTTAATTATAGAAGATGGGTTTTGTCTGGTGTTTCAGATTATGTGAGGAATTTGAGAAGATATCTGAAAAGGCTCTTAGCACTCCTCCAAATACAGCAGAACTGATGGAAATGAAGGTATTGTTTATAAGCTCTGTATAGTCGTGTGTGTAAGTAAATTGTTTTTCTTTTTTTCCCCAGCTTTTATAATTATTGACATGATAATACAATAACAAATCGCTCCAAAAGTTAAAACAGAGGCTTAAAATAGTAAGTTACACACACACACACACACACACACACACACCCCTCATGAGTGTGAAGATTGGTGATTCAGGCTGGACACTCCTCCTAGATGGTTCTTCTGGACTCAATCATATCAGCTAGTTCTCAGCTGGGTTGACTAGTGTAATTAGCTTCAGAAGCTTGACTCTGCTTCGCTTGTCTCTCAAACTTCAACAGGCTCACCTGGGCATGTCTTCATGGTATGGTAGAGGCACAAAAGCAAGCCCAATTGTACAAATGCTTTTCAAGTTTCTGCTTGTGTCACATTAGCGAATAGCCTGTTGACCAAAATGGCCACAGAGCCAGTGAGAGGACACTACAAGGACAGACAGTGGGAGAGGTGAAGTATTGGAGTTATTAATGCAGTTGTCTACAAGAATCTTTTTGAGAGCACTATTAATAATTGTTACCATGCCAACAGGCATAAACCAGGACTGTCTTGGGCAACCTGAGATATGCAGTCATCCTTCATTTTTTTAATCAACAAATATTTAATCCTTAAGTAATATTTTATTTTGTTTTTGATAGGCTTTTATTATATATTAAACATTTCTGTGGTAGTTTGCTGAAAAGTGTTTTGAGCATAGGACTTATGGTACTAAAAATATTAGAGAAGTCTTGCATCATTTTTCTTGTTGCCTCTGTGCTTGAAGTCTACCTGATGGTAATAAAATAATATAAAACACCTGGTTAATCATCCATTTATTTTGTTCCTTTTCCATTCTTATAACATTACACTTTTACAGGATCTTCTTTTTCCTTTTCTAGCAATCTGAAGATCCAAAATAGAACCCTTGTGTTCCTAGATTTTAAAATATTTAAGCAAACCCAGCAAAACATGTTAAATCATTCAAAACTTTGTATAGGTAGGAAATTACAAAAGGTGTTCAAATGATTACGTACGTTAAATTATTCACTTAAAGAAAAATTTGTGAAAATCACTAGAACCAAATTTTACATATCAGCCTTTAAAGGGTTCTATTTCCTTTAAAGTATTTGTACTTGGATTGGGGTTCTTAACATGTGAATTTATGTGTATGTGTGTGTATCAAATACAAACAAACCTATGATATCCTTTGTTCATAGAAACATTTCACAGAATTAGCAAATAGGATTCATTACCTAATATTTAAAATATTTCTGTATCTTGAAAAAGTTTATTCTTGTAAGGGCATAAATATCTTCTCAGTTTATTCAATACAGACATCAGTCATTTTTTATCAGTAAGAGGAAATAAAAATGCAGTTGTTTGACTACATAAAAAGCTGATTAATCAAGTTACAAAAATGTATTTTCACTTAGATCACTGTTTGGATTTGCAACAGGAAAACATTCTAATTAGAATGACATATCAATGAAAGCTTTTAAGGCAATGTCCTTTTTATCTTTTTAATTACAAAAGTGAAAATTTAAACAATATGGAACTGTACAAAGTAAAAGTTCCTCTTTTTCCATAATTCCTTTTTTTGGGGTAATGGTTCTTTCCAAACATATGTGTATATATGGCACTAGGGAGAGTGATGAAAAGGGAGAGCCAGGGAGAGGTGGTTATTAGAGATTTAAAAGAACTTTAAAAGCATTAAGAAAAGAAGCATTTACTTCATAGACAGGGAGGTGTGGGGTATAAAAGGGAAGGTAAACACAGGTAGGTACAAGTAATTGGCAGTTTTCTCATTTTTCAGTGGGATAGCAGGTTTCTTTCAGAATTTATATTATTAAGATATATGCATAAATTAGTATGTTTCAAAAGAGGTTTGAGAGAGCTACATGTATATATGTCCATACACATGGGCACCTCCATGTGCATGTGTACACACACACCTATATATTCACCCACTCACACACACACAGAGCTTTGTCTTTGCAAAAACAGAATCATTACTCCTGCAAATTATTTTATTCACTTAACAGTATACCTTCTCTGTACTTCTACTGAGTAAATAGGGCTCTTACTTTCTTCCAAAATCAATAGCCAATTACTTCAGTACAATTTATTAAATGATCTGTCATTTCACTCCTGATTTGAAATGCCTCTTTTTCAACACTAAATTTCCATTTGTACTTGGATCTATTTCTAAACTCTGTTCTGTTCCATTCTTTACTCCTGAGCCAGAACAGGAACTGTTTAAATTATTGCATCTATATAGTATATTTTGCTATTTAGCTGGGCTAGTCTCTATCGTTTTCCTTTTTCATGATAATCTTTGCCTACTCTTGAGTACTTTCAGAGACTTTTAAAATTACATCAAATTTAGTTTTTTAAAATGCCATTGCAATTTTGATTGAAATTGCATTGACTTTCTAGACTGGTGGGAGGAGAATTTACATCTTATAATATTATGTTTTACCGTGGGTTTCCATATTTATTTGGTACTTTTAAAATGTCCTTCAATAAAGTACTGTAGTCTTCCTCATAGATTTAGCACCTTCCTTGTTAAATTTGTCTACAGTTATATTTTAGTTTTATAACTAAGGAAAGTGTTGCAGTACTGGTGTCTGTTGCAAGTTTGCAGTTTTACATTTGTTATGGTGGTTATTTGACTAACTGTCCCCTCCACTAAACTATAAGCTGTCTGAGGACAAAGCCCAGGTCTGTTTCTGTCACACTGTATTGCCAGCACCTGGCACAGTATCAGGCACATAATAGGTGCCCGAAATGCTCTTCTGAAAGAATAAATGATATCACTCAGCATCGGCTTCTTATATTCCAGAGAACCACAGCATCCTTTGGTTTTCCAGTGCTCTTTGTGTGTTGTTTAGTATTTCTGGTTTTCGCCCTCCTCTGTCAGTAAAGGTTTTCAGGATGGATGAGAAGCAGACTGTGCTGCAGTCCCCTATTTGGAACCAAAAGTCTATGCTTCTAACAAGTCTGTACATATTTATGCAGTGTATTTCTACAGGCTATTTTTTGACATGAGCTGTTCCTTAAAATGCCATCTGTAATTTTTGTTTTCCCTCAGGCTTATATTCAGAAAGTAGAGACAGTTGATATGATTGAACTGGGACGGAGATTGGTGGATTCTAAAAACTGTCTCGCCTTCCTCATTGAGTGTACCAACTTTTCTCCAGCAGACATTAGGCTAAATAATAATGTCTTCCAGTGGTATGGAAGAATGGATGAAATTTTTGATGAACACAGGAAGATCATTAAGGAGAAAACAGAACAATATCAAGAAGGTCTTAAGGTGGGAATCATGGATATTTTAAATTATTTTCACTTTCTGGAAATATTTAACTTCTTACATAGCAATGTCAGCTCCTCTATTTCACAGATAGTATATCTTAGCCCTCTCCTCTCATAAGTCTTAGTAGAGGATAGGACACATAATGGATGGATGTGGCATCATTTCTTCATTTTTCAAGGGAGAAAACATTTGAATATATTGCCCACAAATGAGCATTAATAAGAATAGTATTTATCTTATACGGTTTATAGTACTGTCTTGAGTTTATTTTTTATTAAGGTCAAAGCTCCCTTGGTGAGGTGAGCCTTCACACCTCATAATCACCAACTTGCCTAAGTACCGCGCCCAGAACCATCACTGTAACGTTCCGTGACTTGAACCTTTGGTGTGTGTGTCCTACGTATAAGATGGTGTGTGATTCCCCCCATCTACCTGTCCAGGCTCACCTCCTACCTCTCCCCACTTCTTGCTCTTGACTCTTCAGTAACCCTGAGCAACTTCTGGTCCCTGCTCTCCTACACCTCTCATCTCTTACCTGCTCTCTCCATTCTCTCTGGAGTGACCTGCCGCCCCGCCTGTCTATCTAGCAAAGTCAGCTGACTTTCTGAGAAGCCCTTTCAGTCAGGCCTCAGTACTGCTTCTCCTCTGCTCCCATGACACTTTTAACACACCTCCACCGGGCTAATTATCTGATCATTATGTTATTATTTCCATCTCCCCATTAGTTGGTCAGCTCCTTGATGGCAGGGCTGTCTCATTTTCAGCATATGTTGTTTGCAGAATAAATTATAGACTTAAAACAAAACAAAAAAAACTCTTCATTTTAAACTATAAGTCTATATTTAAGTCTATATTTCTGTTTTATGTTTAGGCCATTTCACAAATTTTTAGAACCTGTAGAAAGCATCATGAG
Source organism: Monodon monoceros (assembly GCF_005190385.1). Lineage (NCBI taxonomy): Eukaryota > Metazoa > Chordata > Mammalia > Artiodactyla > Monodontidae > Monodon > Monodon monoceros. Next base: position 39,063,796 of record NW_021703772.1, read on the forward strand.
TATATGATGCTTATGCTACAATATAATAGACCCTTAGGAAATCACTAGGTGGCCCAGAATTATCTATACTTCGTTGTAATGTATACCATTCTACAAACTACACATAATGTTAATGAATTTTTCCTCTCATTTTCCTTCCCCCACTGGGCCAGAGCAATAAATTGGCCAGAAAACCAAAGGGGACAGAAATCAACCTAGATAATCTATAAAATATAAAATCTATTTTTGAATAACCTGGATTTGACTTCTGAATATTTTATTCAGAGCTGTTTTTTTAAGAGCCATTTAATTTGGAATGCCTTACCAATGACAATTTCGTAAGAAGCCTTTCTCATTAAAACACACACACACACACACACACACACACACACACACACCTGTTTTATACTGGCAGGGTTTAGTTTTTCGGCTTTTAAATCTGGATTTATTTCTTTTATTTCCTGTGAAGAGAGCCCATGGGACAAGAAAAATAACTTTGGAATACTTTGTTTTAGCATTGCTGATTGAAGAGATACCTGAATATCAGAACGCAATTAAAGAAATTCAGTTTTTTCCAGTTGTTTGTAAAAATGCTACCTTTACAGGCCTTAAAAAAAAATTGGAGTTCACTTTTAGCCTCATACTTGATTATTGTGAGATTTTTTTCAAGTGCTTGTATTTCATTAGCATACTAAAGAAATACCATTGTTTAGCACATTCTTATTCATTTTATTAGAACTTCTTACCTTGATAATACAAGGGTAAACTTTCTCTAATTTGTGAATTATAGGAATCTTAATCCATTAATCTTAAATCCCAACTCTTAAAAATTCTGTATATTTTGAATCCCAGTCATCTTCAAGATCATCCCTTTCTTCATATTTTGCCAGTGACAGAATATAATAATAATAATTCTGACAATCCTTACAAATTCTAAAATTTTCTCTTGATGCCTAGGGGTTTTTACTCTTAAAAATAGTAACGAAAATAATTGTTTTTATCAGTTACGGTGTGAACGGTTTGTGGAGGAATTGCAGAGTTATGCTAAACAGTCAGAAGAATTCTACTCATTTGGAGATCTTCAGGATATACAGCGGTACCTGAAAAAGGCTCAGACACTGAATGGAAAGTTGGATTTAGCAGCAGACAAGGTATAATTTTAAAATTCTTAATAGGATGAATTAGTTCAACAGAATGAGCATTTGAATTTGTATTGGGTATTCACCTTTAAGAAATGGATTCAAATAAAAGAGTTCAACTACATTTAATTAGAGATTAATATGAATGGCACAAATAGATTTTATAGACATGCTTCAAGGAGGGAGCAGCATTGCTGTTTTCTATTGGTAGTAATAACATTTCAGTGGCCTTCATCTTTTAAAGATATAGAGTTATATCTCCACCTGCTTTTTAATCTTGATCATTTACATTATGTGATAACACCTGGTTACTGTTTAGATTTCTCACCTCCATGGAAGCCAGCTTAGATTTGGTGGCTGTGTTTTTAAATTAGGTCCATTATTTTCTCCCATCAAGCTACTTTGTTCCCAGTACCGCTGTTTCAGAAATCAGTGGTCTTGTTAGAAGCAGCTGGGTGGGAAAAAGCCGTACTCTTTGCCATGTTAGAAGTTTGAAATTTTTAATTGCGTTTTTTATAAAAAGGGGAAATATGAAAACAGACCATATTATGATGCTCTACCACTTTTTATATATTGTAAGATTTTAATATCTTAGTTCAGGTAATTAAATAGTTTATAATAATCTCAGATATGTAAATGTATGTTGAGACAAGAGAAATTGTAGATTTTTTAAACCTGATGCCACTGAAATTTTAAGTAATCTACATAATTTACATATCTATCTCACTCTTTTCAATTCTATAGATTTCTCATCTACATCTCCCATATCCTCACAACTTCACTACTAATCTAAGAGGAAATTAATGCTTTCTTTGTGTCTCTTATCCTACTTACCTTCAAGACCCAGCCCTGGTTGTAGCTTCTCTAGCATCTGTGATTGCGCTATTTCAGCAGGCTCTCTTGTCTCTGAGTGATAGCATTTTTAAAAGTACACCATTCATTTTATATTAAATGGCTACTGCTCTAACACATCTCTTCTGTTGCCTTATATTATTAAATAATTGGTATCTAACTCCTCATCTGGATTACTAACTCTTGGAATTGGTACTTTGCAATATACTTTTTTCTATTTTCCACAGTATCTAACACAATGCTGTGTTTATTAAAAGTAATTAAGTTCTTGGGACTTACTTGGTGACACAGTGGTTAAGAATCCGCCTGCCAGTGCAGGGGACAGGGGTTCGAGCCCTGGTCTGGAAAGATCCCACATACCACGGAGCAGCTAAGCCTGTGGGCCACAACTACTGAGCCTGCGCTCTAGAACCTGTGGGCCACAGCTACTGAGCTGCGTGCCACAACTACTGAAACCCGTGCACCTAGAGCCCGTGCTCTGCAACAAACAGAAGCCACTGCAATGAGAAGCCCACGCACCACAACTAAGAGTAGCCCCCGCTCGCCACAACTAGAGAAAGCCAGTGCGCAGCAACAAAGACCCAATGCAGCCAAAAATAAATAAATAAATGAATTTTTTAAAAAGTAATTAAGTTCTTGTGAGTTAATAAATGAAGCTAGGGCTTCCCTGGTGGCGCAGTGGTTGAGAGTCCGCCTGCCGATGCAGGGGACGTGGGTTCATGCCCCGGTCCGGGAAGATCCCATGCCACGGAGCGGCTGGGCCCATGAGCCATGGCCGCTGAGCCTGTGCGTCCGGAGCCTGTGCTCCGCAACGGGAGAGGCCACAACAGTGAGAGGCCCACGTACCGCAAAAAAAAATAAATAAAATAAAATAAATGAAGCTATATCCTCAGTATATCTGGATGGGCAGAGACTTTTTATATATATAAATTTACTATTTTAACTAACTTAACCAGTCATTTTTCTCTGGAAACTGTAATAAAAAAGAAATAGGAACAACAAAAATAAACAAAATAAAGCAAATAGGAAAAAAGAGATCACTGCTCAGTTTTTCTAGTAATGGCCTAATTTAACTTTAGGGATTAATGAGAGGTTTTTTGGGTCACATTTGATATAAATATTTTTTAAAACTTTATTTTGAATATCATTCACTTTCAGAATAACATACTTAATACTTGTCCTTCCAGATTGAGCAGCTTAACGCTGAGGAGGAGGCGTTTGGTTGGCTACCATCAATATATCCTCAACGTAAAAAAATCCAAGATGTTTTGAACCCTTATCTTCGTCTCTATGAAACTGTTGTAGAATTTAGCACCAAATACAGGGCATGGACAGAAGGACCATATCACAAGGTGAATCCAGACCAAATAGAAACAGAAGTTGGAAATTACTGGAGAGGACTGTATAAGCTGGAGAAAACCTTCCATGATTCTCCAAATGCATTGGCAATGACAAAAAAAGTAAGAGCAAAGGTGGAAGATTTCAAGCAGCACATTCCTCTCATTCAAGTGATTTGTAATCCTGGTTTGCGCCCCAGGCACTGGGAGGCCATGTCCAGCATCGTTGGTTACCGCCTGGAGCCAGCAGATGGTTCCACTGTCTTCTCTTTCTTAGATATGAATCTGGAACCATATTTAGATAGGTTTGAAGGTATTAGTGAAGCAGCTAGCAAAGAATATTCTCTCGAAAAGGCCATGGAGAAGATGATTAATGAATGGGATGCAGTGGAATTTGTCATCCTTCCTTATAGAGAAAGTGGGACATTTATTTTGTCATCAGTTGATGAAATTCAGCTGTTGTTGGATGACCATATTATTAAGACACAAACTATGCGAGGGTCTCCTTTCGTTAAACCCTATGAAAAACAAATGAGGTAAAGTGTTATTTATGTGACAGTGTTTATACTATGTTACCAAAATTATCACTCATATGTAATATCCAGTTCTTAAAAATTGATTCTGTACTTTATGCTTAATATGTTAAATAGTGTATTGTAAGCAATGATAACCTTTATTGCTTTTGGAAGAGTCCTGATCCTTTTGCTATCATGTATGTTCATAACAAAGGTAGTAGACAGTCAGCTTCCAGATATTCATTTTTATTGCCCACAATCTGATCTTATACATTTGACTCTCAAAAATAGTCTCATGCCTATGAACACAGTTTATAGAACATATAAACTGTAAAACTGAAGTGATAATGTAATTTTCCAAATATACTAATTAGTTTGTTGTCGATGATTCCTCAAAGCCTATTGTAATTTCCAGTCATATGCATAAAGGATGGCTAGATAAGTGCAAAAGCATGAAACTGTGATTCTCGTCTGGAATTTTGAGCGTCTGACACAGCCAACTAAATCTGACCTTTATCCTGTCAGTTTTTTTTTTTTTTTGGCGGTACGTGGGCGTCTCACTGCTGTGGCCTCTCCCGTTGCGGAGCACAGGCTCCGGACACGCACAGCCTCAGCGGCCATGGCTCACAGGCCCAGCCGCTCCGCGGCATGTGGGATTCTCCCGGACCGGGGCACGAACCCGTGTCCCCTGCATTGGCAGGTGGACTCTCAACCACTGTGCCACCAGGGAAGCCCATCCTGTCAGTTTTTAAATTTTTTGTGATTGTTTTAAGCAGCTTATATTTTATCTTAAAAAAGAGTAAATCCAAGTCAGACTACCAACTTCAGTGTGAATTTGCATGGTGAGGCAAAGCTACCTGCTTGGTGATATCAGCCTCTGGTTATTGATATATTATCCTAAACCTGAGCTTGCTCAGCTGTTGGTGTTGGCTCAGTGTTTGATTGCTGTGCCTCCTGCCCAGCTTGCTCCAATGTGCTCATCAAGAGTAATTTTTGAACTTCTCTGAAAGTGGTATATCTAGATTCTATTTTTAAGGACTGTTCATGAGATCATTAGCTAGTGAGAAATTTTTTGCATTAGTCAGGGGTTAGATGGAGAAAGAGGGAAGAGTACCAGAAGGAAGTAGAGGCGTTCATTTCCCTGTGTGAAAGACACATTTACTGATGAACATTGAAAGGAAGGTATTTTAGAAAGACATTTAAAAATGCCTGGCGACTTTTTGAACTCCTGTATACATTTCTTGGTTTTAACAATCTAAAATTATAAATGACGAGTAATGTATGAATCTACACATAAAGCCATCCCATCTCTAAGTTTTGTTGCCATTAACCAATCATTCTTCTTTATGGCTATGTTATCTCTTATAGTGTAGTGGTTACAGCGGTCTGGGTTCAAATCTGGCTCTATTGTTTATTAGCTGAGTGAGCTTGAACCTGGTACTTACCTCTATGTACCTTAGTCTCCCTATTGGTAAAAAGATACAACACTCTGGACTCTGCCTCCTTGGGTTGTTGTGAGGATAGAGCAAATACATGCAAAGACCATAGAACTGTGCTTGTAAAATTGTCAGTTTATGCTGTAATTATAATATTTATTCTTGAGGAAGTTAAGTTGTTTTTGTTCTCCATATTTAGAAATAAACTGATAACTCATTGTAAATTCAAAAATGCTTCCTTCTCACGAATGCCACACTAGTGTATTTAAGATTATGTAGATTTTTCTTTAAATGCCAGTTATATCTTATGAATTGAAATATTTTATTCTGGAAATAAAGCCTTTATGGCCCCAAAGTTTTTAAAAACTGAAAAAATAAGAATGTTAAAGGAAATAAATCTTGGATGCAATTACCTTTCCTAAGAAGCTCCAAGTGCCCTTGATTGAGAATACCATTAGTATCTCTAAAATCTCATTTCTCAGTTTGTACCCTTTGTCCATAGAATCGGATTGCAGAAAGGTTTACTGATATACAGAAACCAACCCATTTGTAGATAGGTACATCTAACATGTATATATCTGTATTAGCATAAATGTTGATGCTATTATTTAGAGACAGATTTTGTAGAACAAAGCTAGTAGGTAGAAGAATGGAAATTGGAATAACACCATTGCATATAAGATTGACAGCCTAGTCATGGTTTTGAGTTTTATCATCGGAAACATTGCTTGGTTTGCTGTTGATAAGAGCCACTGTGTTTTGCTTCTCAGGGAATGGGAGGGCAAACTCCTGCTGCTTCAGGAGGTTCTGGATGAATGGCTCAAGGTCCAAGCCACGTGGCTGTATTTAGAGCCCATTTTTAGTTCTCCGGACATTATGTCTCAAATGCCTGAGGAAGGCAGACGATTTACAACCGTGGATAAAATGTGGAGAGATACAATGAAAAGCGTAGTACAGGTAGGTAAAAATCTCTAAGAATGTGATTGTTTTGTTGAAGTGACATGATTTTTGTGTTCAAAACAATCTAAATAAGCCATTGTCTTTTTCCCGTGTAGGCTCCTTTTCAGATATTATTTTAGAATCCCAGGAGCAAGAAACATCAAAAGGAAAATAGGTATTTTGTCCTGATTACTTATTGAGATCAAAATTGAATTTGCATTACTTAATGATAGTTGTTCTAGCAGTGGTTCTTACTGGACGCTCTGGTAGGAAGACAGTGTGCTCAGCACGCACTGTCCTGTTTATTCTCTGGCCCCCATGTTACTGGCTGCACCACCACTGAAATGTGCCATGGTGGGAAAAGGTCAGCATGCCAACTGCTCAATCAACAAGTTTCTCTGTAGGGACAAAAAAAAAAAAAAAAAGAGCTGCTGCAAAGGTAAATATACTTAAAGAGCCCAATAAATACAAACAAAATGCAATCTACCAATCAATCACCACACAAATACAGTGGAGAACTTAGAATTTAAGTTAAGGAGGGAATTTAATAAAAACCAGTAACACCAAAAAAGGTATGGTTTTTGTTCAGTTCAAAAGACATTTATTTACTGCCTGCAAAGTGTGGTTTGTGTGTTAGTGGAAGTTAAGATTAAAATACAAGAAATATTAGCTATTAAATTATATCATTAAATGAATGTAAACTTCTCTATTGGTGTTTTGATCAAATACAATATTGTAAGATAGGAAGAGTATTATCTTGAAGTTTTTCTACCCTAAAATGGAAATATGCATATTTTTATTATTTAAACTTTGAAAATTGTGACTCTAATCCTATATACTGATGATACTGTATCAATGTCAGCTATATGATTTTATAGGAAAATATTCCATAAGATGGACATGGGTCTGTTTATTTAATACGTTTACTTCATTTTATGTAATAATACTTGAAACAAAGCTTCTGTATAAACCAAACTTTTTTGAATTAATCACACTGGAATTCCATATTTAAAGGACCTACTGGTGAGTCACTTTGTAACACATTTACTCATTTCTAATGAATTTGTTTTATAAATTTAGCCTTTCCTATATTGTTTCCTTACAACAGGGCAAAACCCTTAAAACATGTATACATTTTTGTTTGGAAGGGGTTGAAGTAGAATTTTTTTGTTGCCCAAAAAAGAAAAAAAGTAGATGCTTCTATTCTATTCAATATAATTTTAGAAGTTAAAAAAATTCTTTTTTTGACATTCGATCAAAATACTCTTCAAAATTCATATTGCTAGGGAAATTTTATAGATAGTTCAATGCCTAGGAAAGGGGAAGCTATGCTGAGTCTAGTAAATAAAGGAGAAAGATTTTCAATTCTATAAAACCACATTAAAAACATATTAACAGAAAAGCATTACTTCCTCTCCTTCCCAAATAAGCAGTTTTCTTTGGATGACACTTCATTTACTTTTGCTATAAGACTTGATTATCTTCTTCAATTGGCTTTACATTTTTTTTTTCTCGATGTGTTAGTATTCAGGACAGCTTTTGTCCATATTCTCCGGAGCTTTGAAAAGAAACATAAATCCATATTCTCTCAGGAAGGCTAATGAGGATGATCTGTATAGTAGAAGCCACTGGATTAAATGCTAGGTACAAAAAGCCATCACTTTCAGTCTTATGGGTTTCTAATAAATGTTCTTTTAGAACTATGCCAAGAGAAAAGGCTCAGAGGTTAAAAACAGAATGTAAATGATGCTATTAATATAAATGGCTTGAATTGAGGTTATCTTGGTTCCTTAAGGTATAAGCATGAAATAGTTGTGTGTTTTGGTACCTGTTCCTAACTATGCTTGGCCAAAGGCTGTTTCTCACTGGGGAAAGCCCCCTTACTGACCTTTCAGTGTAATTCCAGAATTTTCTAGTCACTTTTGGTTATTAAGATAGTTTTGCCTATGAAGACTGAGCTGTACCTGTTTGAAAACCTCAATCTCTTGTTCTCCTTAGAACTCTTCTCCTACCCGTAGTCAGGTAACCCTGAGGCTCTGGTGGGGTGGGGACTGCGCTCTCCCACACTGCTTCTCTCTTTCCTGGTCTTATCACTTGGTATTGGGACAGGAAGAAGGTAGGGAGAAGGTGAAGAGAAAAAGGGAAGGAGGGGGAGAAAGTAGAAAGAGGAAGAGAGAGAGAAAAAGAGGGAGAGGGAGAGAAAATGTACTGATGTAACCAGTCCAGCCAAATTGGCTATTCTTTTCTTTGGTGGTCTTAAGGTGGACGGCCTCCTGTCTCTGGTACCTGCACTGTGCCTTTACAGTTGATCATCACAACTAGTCTAGCTTTTTGACCAGTTGTGGAGAGGTGAAGTCCACAGATTAACTCAGTGTGGACAGGTGAAGACCCCGACAAGCTCTGGCTGCTGAGGGATGCTGTCTTGAGCATCTCCCCTAGGTTTGGTCATCCTCTGCCAGACTTGACTCCATCTTCCAACTGATCTACCAATGATGGCTTTTGCCACATTCCTCTCATATGCATGTCTTTGGCCCCATATTCTAGTAGTATTTCACAGATCTGTAGCCCTTAATTTCACCTGGGGTCTGCAGCACCTGGGATCCATCTTCTGTACTTCTTGGTAACCTTGAGCACATGGTCCTTGCCCTTCCTTCACCTGGTCGTCCCACTATACCACCTTCTCCCAGAGTTCTTCTCCTGTTCTGATAGCACTGGCACAGGTCAGCATGCTGGTGATGGAACAGACTTCCAGTTGGAGAAGAAGACGTTAGCCTCCTCTCTTTACATGCACTTGAAAACCTTTCCAGGGACTCTCTTGGGCCCCCTCCCTAATACAGGACCAGTGAATTGCCCATCATTTGGGGTTGAAGGAAGTGGATAATCTTTTGCGTGTACCCAAACTTGACTTTTGATCCACATGAGTCTTTTGTATTTCGTACAAGGCAGGAAAAGGCACTCTTGAATTTCTCCCCAAACCTTTTCCTTTTGTAGTCTAACTGCATCTCAGTAAATATGAACACTATTCCCCCTGTTTTTCAGGCCACAAGTATAGAGTCATTATTTTTCTCTTTCCTTTTACTATAGTAAATATGATCACTTGGCACCAAGCATGTCACCTCTTTCTAGTGAGCTGGAAAGCTAAAATTGTGTCTCCCAGACTCCTTAGCATCTAAGTTTCTGGAAGTGAATTCGATTTCGATGATTAGGTGCGCTCATTTGGGATTTGGAAGGCATACAGTGGCCATCTTCTTGCCGTTTTAGCTAGTTCTGCTGTCAAGTAAGATCACCTTTTTTTTTTTCTTTTCCGACAGACTTCAGTGTCTGCTCACCAGTTTTATGGGTATTTACAGCCGATTATGATGGTGGCTTCGTGATCCTGCTCTCTGATCCTAGAATCACAGTCACCGTGGTGTGTTCTTGAATGTAGTTAGTTCTAGTGGTGGCGTCCTTTTGTCCTTACTGAGGCAGAGGTGGCAACACTCCTGGAAGATCAGTTCCACAGGTTCTAGGAGTCTTTCCTGGAAGCCCAGCCTGGAGTGTACTCCCTTAGACCTTCTAATGATTTTGTAATAGCTTAATTCCCTATATTAAATTCCCTTTTGCTTAATTACCTAGAAGGATTCTGCACTGAACTCTGAATAAAGATATCAAACCCTCCAAGTTGGCATCTAGGATCTTGGTCTATATGACCAAGTTGGATCTTAGGGTAGTTAAAATCTAGTTACCATCTGAAAATGGAACACTGGTGGTACCTGGCATGCACTCCAAAATTTACTTACTTAAATTATTCTCTTGGCTTCCTGGAATGAAGAGTCTGTTTTACAGGCAGTGCTTTGGTGGACCAACTGACTGCTGTGGTAGGTCAATAGAGTACAAATCTGAAATACAAGGGATGTGAGATGGGCTGAATTTTTTCTAAAACACTGGAGAAATGAAAGAAATGGCATAATTCAGGGCTTAAATTCTTTGCTCAAGACATGGTCAGAGGATTAAGGTGCTTCTGTGGTTGCCCTCGAGAACCTCTTAATTCTCATAGCTACAAATTTGACATAGCCAAAAATTATAGAGTCTGATCCAGCAGGTTGCCAAATTACAATGTAATTTAATTCACAGCCTTGCCAGATCTGTTCTGTGAAAGATAATTTACTTACTGGGAAAGAGTGGGATGGTGAGAACTGAGAATGGGGACAACTGGGTGGAGTTGATTGACTTTGGGTACGCTGACCCTCACACTGAGAGCCCCCCTTGCCGGAATCCTAAGGAATAAAGGAGGTATTATATTGCAATAGTGCTTGCCTAGGGAGAACCTAAGTTAGATACAGGCAAATGTATTGATGTGAGCACGCTTACCAGAGATCCTGGTTTCCATGAGCTAGTCGGGGAGATGTGAATGATTTCTGTTTTACTTGCTTTTTTGACCAAAACCTGGCTTCCGTGATGGCCCACCTAAATGAAGTTGAAATGCCAAAAATCCTTGATATGATTTGAAGAAATTAAAGACTGGCTTATAGATTTCTGCAAAATATTTCTTGTGTATCATCCAGAAGCAGAAATTACAACCTCCCCCGCCCCCTACTTAGGGGATTGACTTAAAGGGTAGTAGGAAGGGAATCCTACAACTTCAATAAATATTAGGGGTTTTTTAGACCTTGACTATACAAATGGCCAGCAGTGTGGCTCTACATTGATCACAGTCAGTAGCAAACAGTTTGGCTGTATGATCAAGGACTTAGAAGAAACAAGATTGAAAGACTGGCAACAAGGAGGTCTGAGGAAGAGGTATAAGGGATCACAGAATAGACTAGAATATGAGTATATTTGTGCTCCATGTAAGTGTTTAATAAAATGCAGCACTGCAAAAGAGGCACTTGATAATATTAGTTGACCAGTTGATCTATTTTGTGAAAGTCAGTATATGCCATTGTATGCACAGTGAGTATGAATAGAATAATCGCATGATATGTTGTCCAGACTGCAGAATTTCTGAGAGTTAAAGCAATTAATAAGTAAGCTGGGAGAGCAAACATAGACCAGAACTCTCCTCATCAAACTGCGTTATATGGTCACTCAAGCTACAAAGAAGTCATGATGGCAGAGGTGGGAATTATGGAAGGACTTGTCATTATTGGGTCCCTTACCCAACACTGCTGAGTGTCCAAGCTGCCAAGAGCAGAAACTAACAACATGCTCCTGATACAGGGTCACACCTGAAGGGACCAGGCAGCCATTTAGAAGGAATTAAATACATTGGACCTCTTTCAACTTAGAAGGGATCAGTGATTTTTCTGCACCAGAGGGATTTTCTTTCTTATTCCAAGTTTCTGTCAACACTGTCATTCACTGACTTACAGAATGACTTATTGTCACAGTTTCCACACAACATTGCTTCTGCTAAGGAACCCACACTACAAGGGCAATGAGGCAATTGACTGATACTCATAAGATTTACAGGTCCTATGTGAGCATTGACCTCGTAAAAAGTGGAATGTCTCATGTTGAAGACTCAGTTGCTATTCCAGCAGGAAGAAAAGTATGAGTTTGGGGTGCAGTTCTAGAGGATACATAGCATAAGTTCTCAACCAGCTCCAAGTACAGAGTTTCTCCCATAGGCAGAGTACATGGGTCTGGGAATTAAGTGAAAATGATAGTGACACTTTATACCAATTCACCCAATAAACTCACAGTTTTGCTTCCCTGCTTTTGTTCTTGCTAGTTGAAATATCTTAGTATCCAAGGGAGAAATGCTTCTGATGGGACATGGCAATGGTTTCCTTGAACAGGAAGTTCTTGAACCTCTCTGTCCTTATAACTTTTACCTGGCTCTCTCTATTCCAGCCACACTAGCTTCCTTTTCTTTTCTTCTTCTTCTTTTTCAATCACACATGCCAAGCACCCTTTGCTGTAGAACCTTTGCTCTGACTGGACCCTGTTCCTGAAATGCTGTACCTCCAAGTATCTGCAGAACTAATGAGTACCTTTGCATCTTTGAAGTCTTTTCTCAAATATTACCTTTATAAAGAGGCTCACATTGAGGCTCATGTATTTAAATTGAAACCTGCCTTTGCCTTTCCTGGCAACCCTGATCCCCCTTTCCGTGTTTGCAGCATCCATTACCTTTTAACTTAGTATATGATTTTTGAATTGTTATGTTTGTTATCTATCGTCTGTCTCCTCATGGAGGCTGGGATGTTTGTCTGTTTTGTTCACGTTGTGGCCCAAGCACTGAGAACAGTGTCTGACATCTATCAAGTCCTCCGTAAATATTTGTTGAGTGAGTGGGTGAATAGTTAAATTGAGATTGATCCTTGAATTATTGCTAGTTCTAAGAATTCTGAAAAACCTTCTCTGAAAATTCAGTGTTAGAAACCTGGGTCCTAAGAGCTGGATTAATCCTAGAAACATCCTGCATCTTGAAAGAATTTCTATTTTTGGTGAGGTCAAAGGATCTGAAAGTTGTAAGGGAGCATAAAGGTCTACTCAGTGAACGCACATTTCCTTTCTTAGTACTTAAAAGGTTTAAAGAGGATCTTATTAGTTTTCTGTTGTCCAGGGTTTTCTGATTTGGAAGTTTATGCTTCTGGAAGTTTATAGAACTGGCTTGAGCTTAATTCCATTGAGTGTACTTTCTGTGAAGCTTCCTGGCAGCAGTAATTAGAATGCTCTCTGTGTGTACCCCAATTAAAGTTTCAGGCCCTGATATCACAGGCAATTGGTTTAGAAATGTAAATCAACCAGTAGCTTGTCATTTAAGCTGATGAGATTGGTGATACTTGTGAAGCAAAAGAAGACACGTAAAATTTGTAAAATTATTTCTTTAATACCAAAAAGTAATAGCAGTTAATAATTCCTTTTCCTCTCCCAAAGATGAAAAGTAATTAAAGCGTCAAAGGAGTCATACTTAGTTTCAAATTTCTGGTAGCTTCCTGTTATAACATCTTATTGTTCTGCCTTGAGAACCTTAGCTAATAAGTTGGTACAATGGGGGGGTCGTAAGTTCCTTGAGTGCCTTTGTGTGTCTGCAGGTTTAACTCATCCTCATTCACTCAAGCATTCAACGAATATTTATGGGATGCCTACTCTGTACTAGAATTTTGTGGCAATGCTTAAAGGAACTTAAAGCCAGTTTTATTTTACTATGATGAATATCTTACCAGAAGGATGGCAGTTTATAAAATGTTTATTTTAACTCCATTAAACCAATGGAGTGATGTAAGTGACTTACTCCATGAATTCCCCCAGAGTAGTGTCTCTCTGTCTGTATCTCATCAAGAGACAGTTATAGAAGGCGAAATGGAAAGGGTAGTTTCAAGCATATGTGTGTTCTAGGCACCATATTAGGTGCTTCCAATATTTTGTCTAATTTGGTCTTCATAACAACTTTGAAAGAGAGCTCTTATCTCCATTTTAGAGATAAGAAAATAGAGAGTCAAGTTAATTAAGTGATTAGGAACCAGGTCTGTTCTTCTCTTCATCTGATGTAGTCTCTGTTCTGTTTACCTTCTCATGAGAAGAGAGTGTTTAGTTTCCAGTCCAGAGATGATTGATTACTTTTCTATATTTTTTTCTTAAGTCCATATACCAAGGTACATAGATTATCGCCTGTGTTGATTCAGAACTAGCATATTTGATTCAGCATCATTGAGCTGATCTAGATAAATAGGTTTGACCTCAGGAATCCAATAAAAATTTTTTTGCTCAAATGCTAAGTGCTTCCAAGGGGTATTTCTTTTGTAATTGCAATATTTAGAGAAAGAAATATGAACTGTTGTTTTAAATAACTGATTTTATTTTAGCTTTCAAATCTCAGATCCAAAATAGCGAATTGCAATAAATTCTTTGGCTGAGAATAAAACAAACATTGTTAATTTGTGAAAGGAAGTTTTCACATTTATTAGCAACATTTTTTTTTTCCAACAAAGAAAAGCATACTTTTCCAGAAGGTGGCACTCTAAGAACACCATTTTGGTTTTTGAATTTAGGAGTACAAGGGTACTGCTCCATACTTTGTCGAATGAACTGAACATTAAATTATGACCTGAATCTCTGTCATGCTTCTTTTTGTGTGCATTTTTAAATGTTTATTTGAAACATAAAACTCTTAGGAAATATAATAAAATGCCTTTAAAAAATTGTGCCTCTTTAAAGATAAGTGAATTGCATATGTTGCATATTCCATATGAACCTGTTCTACTGAAAAAAGAAAAAAAACAGGTATTGATGATTATTTTGCTCTTTGATTAAATTGCTGTGTTCCCAAGTTACATTGTTATATTTCAAAACAAAGCAGAAAATTATCTTTCCTTTCCAGTCACATTGAAAGTATATTAACAAAAACATGTTCCTGCAGTAGAATAAAATTTCTCTGTGAAACAATTTACAGTTGAAATTTTTGATTGATCTCACATTCAGTACCAAACTCCCTTTGGCTAAGTACCAAAAATAGGTTTAAATTAGTTAATCTTAAAATTCTTTTTAATTTTTAACAATATTCCCTTGATTTAATTTCATGTAAATTTTCTAAATGTACCAGTATATTCTCATGAAGTTTATTTGGTCTGGTGATTAAAATCTCTAATGTGTTTTGCCACCTCTCTCTCACACTTCTAAGCCTACTTAGTAAAGAATTCTTCTTTCTTTGTCATTGGTGTCAGTGGTGAACACTGAGTTTGGGATTATAAGACCAAGACTAGACCTGGATGACATCAATCATGTGTTAAGGAAAAATAGTAAAAAGAATTTTATTTCAGCTCTGTCTAGATTGTGTTTTAATATGTATTTCTAAAGATTTTCATAAGCCTGGTGGTTACTTGTAGGGGTATTTTGAGAAATCAGTAAACTATTTCTTAAAATATCAGTTCTTAAGACCAGCTTTTGGTATAATTCTTATTTTGAATCCTACAGCATAAAAGAAAGCTTTTAAAAATACTTGATTGTGTTTGAATCCCTTTAAAGCAAACAGCTCACGGTGACACTTTCAAGTGATAGAATGTTCAGAAATCCATGCCTTGAAAGTAGAACAATCTTAGTCTCTAGAGAGTTCAGGAAGAACACACCTTGAACTTCAGTCCTTCAACAAGCAGAGTGTTATAATGCGGTTCCAAAGGTAGTTCTTTGCAATGTAAGATCTTTATGGAAAGCTCCTTCCTCCACGCTCCCAACCCCTTATTTTTATCTACCCTCATAAAACAGGAATTGTTATTTTATTATTATTGATAACAATAATATTCAAAATAATAATTATAATGGTGACATCTTTTTAGAGTACTTTTCCTCGAAGAACAATAGACAAACATATCTCATACTCTTTTGTTTCCTCCTGTCCTTCTTGTGAGTTCAGATAGTGTCCCCCTCCCCACTCCTGCCACACTCATTGTCTCTCACAGTTCCCAACTTAGAATGAGAAATTGTGGCCAACATCAATGAGGACCAAGTCAACGTGGCTTTTACACAATTAAAGGGCTGGTTAGATCTAGACTATGCAAGAGTACTTTTAAAACATAAGTAAGTATTCACTTTAAATTTTGAATAACATTTGTTATGTTAAAACCATGCAATCTCAAAAATAATAGGAATATAAAGTCAATATGAATATCAAGTATTTTTGAGTTGTACATTTTTTATTTTTAGGATAAACATGTTCTGGCAGTTGTAACTATTGAGAGAATGCTGGAGAGGCTGAAAAAATCTAATGAACTTTTGGAACTCATTCTTAAAGGACTTAATGAATATTTGGAAAAGAAGCGTCTCTTCTTCCCCAGATTCTTTTTCTTGTCTAACGATGAACTTCTTGAGATACTGTCTGAGACTAAAGATCCCACTAGGTAAGTAAGATATACATATATGTTATATGTATGTAATACATGGCTAAGTTTGTTGCCTTTAATTTTCAGAATAATGCAGAACTTAAATATATATGATTTTGTTTATGTAATAACTTTTTTCAAGACTATTCTAAATCATATCAATAATCAACTTAAATAACGATTAAAAGCGTAAGGAATATCATTGAATGATATTTTTCCAAATATGATGAATCTTGGAGTGGATTTCTCGTTTTATCACATATTGTCTTACAGATTTTTCAGAACACATCCCTCTTCTACGTCCCATGCAGAATAAAAGTCAGCGCCCTCTCAGTGGCTTGCAGTCACCCATGCAGGTGCTCCCCCATGATCCTTCCTAGTCATCCCCCACTAGCTTTCTTCTTGTTTATTCTGCTACAGTCCTTGTAATTCTCCCATAAAAGGGGCAGCCTCCTCCCTCAGTGTACTGTTCTCTTTGCCTGGGATCCTCCTCACCCAAATATCCATAAGACTTCTTTTACCTCCTCTAGATCTTTGTGGAAACCTGCTCAAACATCTGCCACTCAAGAAGGCCTTCCCTGGCCACTTATTTAAAATGGCACCCCCTTCCAGCACTCCCTAGTCACCTTTCTTGATTATCTTCTCTGCCTCGTTTTCTTTCAGCACACTTTTTATCATCTGGCTTACTCTATAATGTGCTTATTTGTTTACTGTTTGCTTTCCTCTAGCAGAACATAAGCTCCATGATGGCTGAGATTTTTGACCTTCTCCCCCTCACAGCTGATTCCCTGTTCCTTAGAAGAGAGTCTGGTTTACATCAGTCAGTGAATAGATATTTGTTAAATTTGTCAGTTTTGTGTCTTGTGCCTTCAAAGTAGGAGACAAGTAATCCAGACAAAAAGATAAATTTAGACTCAGATTTCCACCTGACTTTTTATACTCTGCCCATTTTTTGCCTGTTTGAAAGATAAATTCAATTGGTCATTTGTAATGTGCCAAGAATGAGGAATTTAGTCAGTTCCATCTGTATTACAATGAATAGACTAAAGTTGGGCACCTTCAAAGTAGTTGATTTACTTAAAGCACTAAACCTAGTTCATAATTTGCAAGCAGTCTCTGAAGATCCCAGTTGAAATATCTTACTTTTTGTGCATTTGAAGATTCTTCAGATTAGTGTTTTATCTGTTGGTCAAGATTGGTTTGGTCCTTGTATTACTTTTAACAGCTTTTGATTCATTGTGTTGGAAACAAAGCCTCATGTAGCTCTTATTATAATTGTAATTTTACAGATCTTTTTGTGATTATTCCATTAATGATGATCTCCCACTGGACTGTATAATCCGTGCAGGCAAGAATTGTCTTTTTTTTTTTTTTTTTTTCTATCAGCGCTTCATCTCTAGCATCTAGCAGGGGCCTCACGCATAGTGCACATTTATGAATTTTGAATGAAGATTGGTATACAAAGAACACTGATATTTAGGGAATTGCTTTTATTTGGTTAAGTCCCTTAAACAATTTTTTTTCCTGATAGAGTACAACCTCACTTGAAGAAATGTTTTGAAGGAATTGCAAAGGTGGAATTTACAGAAAGTTTGGACATCACTCACATGAAGAGTAGTGAAGGAGAAGTGGTGGAACTCGTAGACACCATTTCAACAGCCAAAGCCAGAGGTCAAGTGGAGAAGTGGTTGGCTGAGTTAGAGAGAGTTATGATTAAATCCATCCATAAGGTAGTCAACCGTATTTATTATTATTTCTAGTAAAGATGATAGAATGTTAATGTAGTATTGATAAATGCACTTCTATTTAGACAAATTGAGTCATGAATTACCAAATCAATTGTAACAGATAGATTGAAGGCAAAGATATGGTCTCTGATACTAATTTTGTAGTGACTCACTTGAAAAGTGGGACAAAATGCCATACATACTACAACAAACTTGGGTTTTAGTCATGAGTCTGTCTCATTTCTTGTGCTTTCAATGTTAGACACACTTTGGTCTGCATGGTCTGTCTTTAGTCTCGCCTTGGAAGCACCTCTCTGCAGTTTCACATCAGTCTCCTTGACATGTATGCTCCTCTGGTGGTTCCTTTTGTTCTGTGAATATATAAAATATGTACCAAAATGTTAGAAAATCATAAGTACTTTCTACAATTAACAGTAACTTCATATTTTCCATATCTCAGAAAGCATATTACCACCTCAATCATTTGTAATTATTTTTGTTAGTAGAGAATTTTAAGTTGAGGGAGCAGATAGAGCTTAATTGAGCAGTTAATTAATTTTTTACTATAATGTGGACTTAGCATTCAAGTTCCTTACCAGGAATAAAAATCATGATTGAGCAGGGAAGCATGAGAGAAAGAATGAGAAGGAAATATGGCATCAAGCCCTAATCAACAACAGTTTTCATGAATTTTTCAGATGCTGTCACACATTATTGAAAAATTCACTGGAATCTAGGTGTTTAATGTACATCATGTGTCTTAATGTTCCTTTCTCTTAAATATAATTTTAATATCTGCCTGCTTTGTATTTTTTCAATAGATGCAAAATCTTTTGGACAGGTTCCCATTTCTCCCTATTATGGATTAAGTGATAATGAATGTCCTTATGCATACTGGTTTCTTTGATTGAATTATTTATTTTCTTATGATAACTTCTCATATGTAGAATCACTGGGCAAAAGAGGATGAGCTTTCGTAGGGCTTGATAAGTATTGACAAGCAGCTTTCCCATTTACGCAGCTATCAGCAGCATTTACGCAGCTATCCCATTTAGCTATCAGCTAAATGCATT
This sequence comes from Monodon monoceros, assembly GCF_005190385.1. NCBI lineage: Eukaryota > Metazoa > Chordata > Mammalia > Artiodactyla > Monodontidae > Monodon > Monodon monoceros. Next base: position 39,082,596 of record NW_021703772.1, read on the forward strand.
TCACTTGGACCACTACTTAGCAGCATTGAATTGGTTATATGGTTTGTTACTTGATGTATACAGTGGTAACTCATTATTTTAGACATATCTAATACTATTTCAACTATTCTTTTAATTTTGTTTGTCAGGGTACTCAGAGAAAATATTTTGGTTACCATTTCAGAGCATTAAGATGGGGTGGCAAGTAAGCGGCTAGGAAATATCTTCCCCAAAAATGTTCATGTGTAAGTTTGTGTCGGTGGGAAAAATGCAAGTGAATGCAATGTAAAATACTACAGATAGGAGCTATGTGTGTTACTGTGTTGTGCTATACGTATTTGCATGCTTGAAAGGCTACTGCATGCCTAAATTAAGTGAATTTTGTGTCATTTCTAAATAATAAAAAATCATGTTCTTGGCACCTTTGCCCTTTTATCTTACTGGATTATCATGGGTTTAATACTGCAGTTTGCTGTAGTTTGGCAGCTTGCTACTGCCAAAATATGTTATTTTTCATATATGGCATACACAGTTTAATAACACAATTTAATAATGCCATATATGGCATACACAGTTTTATATACAATATTATAGAACTTTATGTAATCATATTTCTCCTCATCCAACTGTATAGAAATTTGTGATTTAGATTTTAATGCCTCCCTCCTATTCTCTCCACAGTGTCCTTCTAGAACACATATTTATTCCATCTTTGGCATTTCTCTACTGTACCTTCTATTCTTTCCTGTGTTCCTCCCGTCTCTCAGTTTCTCCTTTTCACCTGCCCTTTCTGTGGCTTCCTCTGGCCTTTTACATTTTCTTTATTATCAATAGACAACATTGCCCTTCATTTCTATTCAACTCCGTAAATATCCTAGCTAAACTAGAAATCCAGAAAGATTTGCCTATCCTTATATATTTCTCAGAAAAATGTAATTTTGATAATCTTTTCTGAAATTCAGACATTAACGTGACTATCACCTCATAGATGCTACTATTTTTGATTGATACATATAATAGATTGGAATGTTTCCCACTGATGGCTGATAGAAAAAGTGGATCTATGAATTCACTGAAAACGCATGTAGTAAAGTACATGACTTAGGCTTCCTGAATTTAAAGCTCTCAACTCTCCATGAATGAATTATATATCCACCCTGTCATCATAGCCTTGGGCATCAAACTACAGGACTGAGAGGGAGCGAGGTCTGGAAACACAGGAGGAACTTTAGAGGAATTGTGTAGGGTGCTTGAGTGTGCATGTACAAATATACACATGGCTGAGTGGGGATCTGATTAAGTTCAAAGAAAATAATTGGTGAATTTGACAGATCTCATTTTGGAATTATTTGAACTTATGTTTTGTAATTAAATTGCTTGCGTTTGTTCAGTCCAAATGTACCTAGGACATCTTTGGCTGCGACTGGCCAAAGAAATATTTCATATAATGTGGTTCACACAAATAGATTATGTATAAGCAAAATAAAATGCTATGTAATATATTTGTTTTGCTCTCAGGTGTATGGAAAAACTTGAAATTGTCTAGTTACATGCTTTAAACCTTCATCGTTGGCTAAGCTGTAAGAAGTTGAGCAGTACAAGATAATCCACTCGGGAGTTAGCTCTTCATTTTTTAGCTTGTTCAAGTAAAGTATGAAATTGTTTACCTTTAGCATTTTCTTTTTCAATTAGGTAATTAGAGATGCACTTTTTGCCTATACACAACATGAACGAATTAACTGGGTAAGAGATTGGCCTGGACAAACAGTTCTCTGTGTATCCCAAACCTTTTGGACAATAGAAGTACAAACAGCTATTGCAAAAGGACAAAAGGTAAGCTTTTATTACCCACAGGTTTTGCAGCATTTTTTAAATAGTTATAATTGCCAAAATACAATTATTCTAAAAAAAAATAAAGACAATCCACTCAAAAAGCCAAGCATACTGGAGCCTCAATCTTTTTATTATATACATTTTTATGCCTTTAAAAATACAGTAATAGTAGGACAAAGAAATGTCCTAAACTCAGAAAGATTAGGAGGAAAAACATAACATAATTCTCTTTTATATCTTCAGTAAAACTACCCTATGAAGACAAAAGATATTAATTGACTTATTTTGACTATTTTAATTTTTAGTGTACTGATTTTTAGTAAATAATAATATTTTGAATGATGCTTAATATTAATTATTCTAACAAATATATATTTAATATTATAATATTAAAATAATATTAAAAACAGAAGCAGCATTCTTATCCATAAGGTAGGATTCCAAGCAGGTCAACTTTTGGTTGACTGATAGGTCAGTTGGAATCTAGCAGTTGCAGATGTTGTTTAAAACCATGAGTTTTTAATGTATTTTTTACATGGAGTTTGGCATTATTGTCTGTAAGGTATTGTTGAGCACTGGTGAGTGTTGGGTTTGAGAGAGACTCGTATTCTCTGTAAGCAGGCAGGTCTCATAGAGGAGGGAGCTGAGTGACACATGCTTAGTTCACTCCAACTTACCAACAGGTCACTTATTTCTCCTCTGAGGAAAGGATAAGGGCATAGGGCAGGAAGTCAGGGATTTTTAGGAAAAAGTCTTTCCTCATGGAAACCAGAGCACGGGGAATGAGGGTTTCCCTTACAGCAGTAAGCCCTTGGGGATACTCCTGGGCTCTTGGCTGTCTATGTGCATGTTTCTTTTCTCCCCAGTGGGTCCAGAAACTTCATTTTGTCTGTTTACTTTTAAGCTACCACGCCCCACACAAAGGGATTCCTCTATCGCCAATGTGGGTTACTGGCGGGACATGGATCTCGCTCCTTGCTTGCTGGCCCCCCAAACCACCATGCCAACTTTCTCATTCATCGCTATGGGAAATAGAGGGAACAAAGAAGCAAATGTGAGCAAATAAGACAAATTTGTAGGCATCTTCCACATTTCTTCAATTTAAACGTGGTGTTTATTAAACCTCCACCCGTCTGTCAAAACGATATTTTTCTCTGGAACAGGTAGGAGTTGAGGTAGAGAATTTAAGTGTAAACCTTTCATGCTTCTACTTATCTCCCAGGCGTAATTTGTATCTCAAGGGACACACAATTTAGGTCATTGCATTTCAATGTGTCCTCTGCTCAAAGCTATCTGCCTACAATTCTTACCATATTGTTCTTACCATATTTTATACAGATACAAATAGATTTTTTTTTTTGGCTTACAGCAGTATCCACTGATACTGAGATGAGGTTATTTATTCACTCATTTATTAGTTTACTCCATTTTATCCCACTCGTGTAATATGGTGCACGTATGGAGCCATTCATTCACAGAGAAAGCCAAAATGAGAATCCATGCCTTGAGTGACTACTACTCCAGGGGGACTCAGCTTCATAGACGTAGATCCTCTAAAGCTGTAATTTAGTGGAACTTAGCAAGGCTTTTTTGCTGTTACTTGCTGGATTGTTCTCTTCTGTTGTGTTTTGTGATGTTTCACATAACTAAATTTCATGGAATGAAATTAAGCGTTGTACATGTCCTTAAAAATTAATTCTTTCCTTTTTCCTCTGCTTGTGAATACTCTGCTTCAATATGCCCTTCATCTGCTGTCTGTGTACCTTGTCCCTGTCTGTATCTTGTGCATATTCAGTTTGTTTAGGTTCTGTAGCAGCATCAGGAAGGGATGGCACATGTTTTAGTATTCTAAAGCATTGGTGATTTAATATGTGTTTCTATCAGGGGAGGGTAGCACATGTTTTAGTATTCTGTGTGTTGATGACTTTTTCCTTAATTAATGTGTGGTTCACATTCGAAACTGATATCTTTGGTTCAGTAACTGGGGACTCTTGGCAGCCTCAGAGGAGACTAGACATTTCCATTCTCTGCAAACACTCCAGGTTGTCTGGAGCTTGATGCTATGATAGCACCATGTTGTACTGTCCCACTTCCAGAGGACCCATTCCCCTCAGGATCTGTTTCCATTTATTTATTCAAGGAATAGTCACTGTGGAACTAGTCAGTATATGAGCTATTACAGGGGCTAAAAATGAATGAAAGAATCACCACTGTCACAGAGCTTGGGCTATTGCAAATATTGCTATGATTTTGAGTCAGCTTATCATTGTGTATGTAGAGGGAACTAGGTATGATAAAAATATGATTCCAGACAGGGTTTATTTTGGATAACTATATAAAGTATTGATAGTTACCTTTAGATTCATTAGTTCACTGTACAGAACAGTTTACAATGAATAAAATGTAACAAAAGTGATTGAATATCATGATTTTTTTCAATCTAGCTGATCTGAATTCTCATTGATTTATTATAATATAGTTCCTAAAGAACTTAGTTCATCACAGTTTGAAGCTAAATTTTAGTTCTAAATCTGTTTCTCTAGTATAGCAAAATACATTCTGCTGATGTAAATAGTAACAGACTCTTATGGACATATAATTTATGCCGTCAGGTCCAAACATTAAAAGTTTAATCTTATGCCTTGTGTTGAACTACAGTACGTGAGAACTGGTAAGGCTCTCAAAGATCCTGACTTTTACTGTTTAGGAAACTAAGATGCACCACCTGGCGTAGTTTGTGTTCTTAGGAGCAAAACTATTCTTACTAATCTGTGTACTCAGTATACTTAAATTCACCAACTGGCTCCAAGAATTTAAACACTTGGGGTTATTTAAACATAGGTGGGACAGAATTTTATTTTTCACTACTTATGAAGCAAATTAATAGCAATTAATTATGAAAATGATATAAATGGAATAGTGTTCAAGCACCAAACTTTTGAAAAAATGACTTCCTAAAAAAAAGGATAAAATATTTCAAGGAGTAATAAAAGTGACCCTTAAAGAAACAAGTCTCCAACTCTACCCTTTAAGCTTTTCTCATCCTTGGAAATCCTCATTTTTAGTTTCATTGCTACCACTTAACCTGGTCCTAAAGGAGTGAAATAAACTCATTGGTGCCCAATGCTTATTAAATATTATTAGAGTGGGGAAAAGTGACCACATCAGCCTGCTGCAGGATATTTACACTTCCCTTAGGCACAGCAGTTTTCATTGATTTTAATTTGATTTTCCTAAACCCTCTTCTCTTTTTCACATACTGATCAGATTTACCCACCAGAAAAGAGACCCTTCCCAAAAGAGCCTGATCCTTAGAACTGGCCTTAGCTCACCGTAAACTAAAATGTTAGCTGTTTTGTTTTTTAGGATCTTTACATTTCAAGTGGCACAAATCCTACTCAGAAGCTCACACAGGAGTACTAGAAGGATTCATGAGATCTAAGGTAGAGCATTTGGAATCAGGATCTCAGGGCTTCATCACTGCTGCAGTTTCTCTTTTATTGTCTATTTTTCATCTCTACTGGTCTCTGTCAGGCTTTTTTCTGCAGTGGGGTGAAGGCTTTCAGTAGCTTCGGATTGGCATTCTGAGAGTCTCCCAAGCCTAGTGAAAAGCACTTTTCTTCCCATCTGTATAGCAGTCCCTGGAAAGAACTGTGATTGGCTCTGGTTGGGTCACACATGCCCTCCTTCATGTTGCCTTGGAGATGGGGCAATATGATTGACAGCTCACAAAACCACAAGAGCATACAAGAGCAGAAATGGAAAGGAGGGAATGTTGGGTAGGCGCAAACCATGTATGTCAACTATGTCTGGCCTGATTGAGCTTGTTCACCTAATACTTTTGTAGTAAAAAAATTTTTTTGATTATTTTTAAGTTATGTCATATGGAAAATTATAATAAAAATGTAGAAAATACTCTGTATACATGCTAGGTCAAAAATTTTTTGTTCAAAAGGATTCTGATCACACTGAGTAATTATATCTTATTTTCTTTCAGTCTCTTGAGCAATACTTGGAAAAATGTAACAAACAAATTGATGATATTGTCACCTTGGTTCGTGGCAAATTGTCCAAGCAGAATCGTGTTACTCTGGGAGCCCTCGTGGTGCTGGATGTCCATGCTAGAGATGTTCTCACAACACTTGTTAAAAAGAAAGTTAGTGATGACTCTGAGTTTGAATGGTTAAGTCAGCTTAGGTACTATTGGCAAGTAAGTAATATCACTGAATGTTATTACTCAGCAATTTCAGCTCACAGGTATACAATTTGTGCTTGCTAGCTCACATGAGAAATAGTATCAGTAATATAGGATTTTAGGATTTTAGCTGATGGCTGACTATACCTAAAAAGCATTCTCCAGATTGAAGATTAAGGCAGCCAAAAACTATATGTCAAGTGTTTGAAAACTGTGTTTATATCTGTATCCAAATGTATAGTTACATAGAAATACACATACATATATAGATGCACACAAACTATGAGTAATTATAAAAAATTACTCATTTGAAATTAGTCATTATGCTTGCTGAATCTGTAAAATGTTGAAACTAATCAGTTTATAATTGTGTTCTTAGATTCCTGATGCATCTAAAGAGTGTACAAATCAGACTGTTTTAGTATGATTTAGTCATTAAACTTTCCTCTTGTTGATCAATTGAACTAACCAGAAACATGATCTGGAGGAAGGTTTTTATCAGGGGATCTATGTAGTTGGTGATGTCAGTCACCATCAGGAAGGCAGGAGGAACAGGAACAGTACAGTGAACAAGGCTGGGCCTGCTGAGAATGGGAAGAGAGAGCTGAGGATTGGAGATAGAGACTCAGAAGTTATCATATTCACTTTTGTGAAAGGCTTTGGGAGGTATGGAGTGGGAAGAGAAGAGTTACAAGAACCAGAACCCTGGAAAACCATATGAGGCCGTGAGTACAGTGGTTAGGAGCTCAGACTGTAGACTGATTGTTTCAAGTGCTACATCCTCCCCTTACCAGTTGTGTGACTTGGGCAAGTTACCTACTCTCTTCAGGCACCTGCTTCCTTATCTGTAAAATGGTGATGATGATAATACTCCCTCTACAGTGAAAACAAGTTGAACAAATGATTGAAAATATAGGAGAATAATGAACTATCAAAAAGAGTAAGAAAACAATCCAATTTACAATTGCTCAAAAAGAATAAAATAACCTAGGAATAAATTTACCCAAGAAGGTGAAAGACCTATAAACTGAAAACTATAAGACACTGATGAAAGAAATTGAAGAAGACACAAATAAATGGAAGGATCTGTGTTCATGGATTGGAAGAATCAACATTGTTAAAATGTCCATACTACCCAAAGCAATCTACAGACTTAGTGCAATTTCTCTCAAAATTCCAATGGCATTTTTCACAAAAATAGAACAAACAATCCTAATATTTTTTTACGGAAACAAAAAAGACCCCAAATAGCCAAAGCAGTCTTGAGAAAGAAGAACAAAGCTGGAGGCATCACACTCCCTGATTTCAGATTATACTACCAGAGCTAAAGTAATCAAACCAGTATGGTATTGGCATAAAAAGAGACACATAGATCATTGGAAAAGAATAAAGAGTCCAGAAATAAACATACACATATATGGTCAATTACTTTACAACAAAGGAGCCAAGAATATAAATGGGGAAAGGACATTTAATAAATGGTGTTGGGAAAACTGGACAGCCACATGCAAAAGAATGAAATTGGATCACTATCTTACATCATACCCCCAAATTAACTCAAAATGGATTAAAGACTTGAATGTAAGACTTGAAACCATAAAATTCCAAGAAAACGTAGGTGGTAAGCTCCTTTACATTGGTCTTGGTGATTTTTTGAATTTGACATCAAAAGCAAAGGCAGTAAAAGCAAAAATAAACAAGTGGGACTGTATCAAGCTTCTGCACATCAAAGTAAAGCATCAACAAATTGAGAAGGCAACCTACTGAATAGGAGAAAATATTTGCAAATTATATATCTGATAAGAGGTTAAATCCAAAATAGATAAGGAACAGATGCAACTCAATAGCAAAAAAAATCTGATTAAAAAATGGGCAGAAGCAGCCGCATAGCCCAGGGAGATCAGCTCTGTGCTTTGTGACCACCTAGAGGGCTGGGATAGGGAGGGTGGTAGGGAGACGTAAGAGGGAGGAGATATGGGGGTATATGTATATTATAGCTGATTCACTTTGTTATAAAGCAGAAACTAACACACCATTGTAAAGCAATTATACTCCAATAAAGATGTTAAATAAATAAATAAAGCACCTCTTGGACACTTAAACAAATAAATAAATAATGGGCAGAGAATCTGAATAGACAGTTTTCTAAAGAAGACATACAGATGGCCAACAGGCACATGAAAAGATGCTCAACGTCACTAATTGTCAGGAAAATGCAAATCAAAACCACAATGGGATATCATCTCACACCTGGTAGAATGGCTGTTCTCAAAAAGATAAGAGGTAACACATCTTGGCAAGGATTTGGAAGAAAGGGAACCCTCATGTACTTTTGGTGGGAATGTAAATTGGTGCAGCCACTATGGAAAACAGTATGGAGACTCCTCAAAAAAACTTTAAAAATAGAACTACCGTATGATCCAGCAATTCCTCTTCTGGGTATTTATCTGAAGAAAACAGAAACACTTAACTCAAAAAGATATATGCACACCCATGTTAATTGCATTATTTTTTTTTACAACAGCCAAGATATGGAAACAAACTAAATGTTCATTGATGGATGAATGGTTAAAGAAGATGTGATATATGTATATATATATATATATATATATATATATGTAATAGAATACTAAGCCATAAAAAATGAAATATTGACATTTACAGCAGCATGAATGGACCTTGAAGGCATTATACTAAGTGAAATAAGTCAGAGAAAGACAGATACCATGTGATCTCACTTATATGTGGAATCTAAAAAACAAAATAAAATAAAAATAAAAAACAAGCTGAGAGATACAGAGAACAGATTGGGGGTTGCCTGGAGGTGAGGGTAGGGAAGGTGAGAGAAATGGGTGAAAGGAGTCAAAAGGTCAAAACTTCCAGTCATAAAATAAGTAATTCATGGGGATGTAATATACAGCATGGCAACTGTAGTTAATAATACTGTATTGCATGCTTGAAAGTTGCGAAAAGTAGGTCTTAAAAGTTCTCCTCACAAGAAAAAAATTCTAACTATGTATGGTGAGGGATGTTGACTTATTATGGTGATCATTTTGCAATAAATATAAATATGGAATCATTATGTTGTACCCTAAAACTAATATAATGTTGTATGTCAATTATACCTTAATAAAATAGTGTTAGCAAGTTTAAAAAAAGAAAAGAGAGGTAAAGAATAAATACATTTCCCAAAGTTGTTCTATGGGGAAAATTGAAGCCAGTGACTTCAATTACTTATCCAAGGAAATTAGATATTGAATTCTTCTACTGAATTAAATGATGCCTGAAAAGTGAAATTTAAAGTTGTTTTTTACATGGCTATTATTTAAGAGCTTGAGGTTTCATATTATTTAAATTTTTATTATTTAAGCTAACTTCATTTTATCTGATTTGTACTAGGACAATCATTTAGAAACAAAGATGATTAATGCTGGTTTACGATATGGATATGAATATCTGGGTAATTCTCCTAGGCTGGTTATTACTCCACTCACTGACAGGTGTTACAGGTAAACTCATTAATTTAAAGATCTAATTGGAACAACTTTCACTCACTCCTAAATTACTCAATTTTTTAAGCACCAAGTGTATCCTCTGTTATCTTTGCCTAGACCCTTAATTCTTGTCTTAACATGACCTTCAATTTCTTTCTTTGCTGGCGTCTTCCTCTCAGCTCTAGAACTCTAAGTATTATCAGGCGTTTCTGTTATTTTTTTACTTTGTTCATTTCTCCTTTCTTGAAACTTCTGACTCTTCCTTTCGGATCATTTGAGACATCCTTCTTCCTTCTCCAAGGAATTTTCTAGAATTCTGTTTTCATGTATTGTTTTGTTTCATGCGTCATGGTTTCCTGAATGCCCTCCTCCATTCTTAGGCTTTAACAGCCTACATTCTGAAGATCCCCAAACCTGTATCGCCAGCCAAGGTCTCTCTCCTGTTAAGTTTCTCCACACACATGCCTGCTGGATATCTCCATCAGATATCTCATAGGTATTTACATGTACATTGTTTTTTATTGTCCTTCTGAATAATAAAAGACCTTTATGTTTAATGCCAAGGTCCCATCTGCCATACTCCAAATTATTGCCAAATACTAAATTAAACTTTGTTTTTTTCATTTTCTCAACTGTAAGTAGTTTATTGACGAAACCAGTCTCAGGATGCAAGCAGAAAGCAATTTTGTTCTTTTTTATCACCATTCTTTTAAACTTGCTCTATCAAATATTTTTCCCATTTCTGGGTGAAATCTAAGGTAGATTCCTACTCTTTCTGGCACCTTTAATATGTTAATGAATAGTGTTATTATTTTCAGGTACTAAAAGTCCATTTAGGTCTAAAATGAAAATTACTATTTTTCAGCCAGTTTAAAACATCCCTTCCCTTCCAGCTCGAGCTTGACTCAAGCTCATGGCCTGCATTTGGGAAGGTAAATGTGGTCAGTCTTTTGTCATTTTTGTCCCTGTCCTTTGCATTCATCCCTCAATAGCTCATCTTTTAGCTCCTCTAGTGTTGGGGGTTGATGGAGGAGAGGAGAAGGAAAGGGAGAGTTAGGTTTATAGGTGACAGGTGTCTTGGGTGACAAATATCTCTTGGCTGTTTAGTGCCTTCCTTGATGGCACAAGTCTAGATGTACCAGATCTCCCAGGGGATGTTTATGTGGGTTCTTTGGGAGTCTGCAGTCACCTGCTTCTCCCACCTGCAGAAAATGCCTTCTCTGGCTGGCTGCTGGTGACTTTTGCTTCAGCCTCTGCTGAGGTCCACCACACACTGACCCTCTTTCTGGGGTCTCCTCTGATTCTACATGGGCCTCCTGCACAGGGTCCCATTCAGCTTGACTCAAATCTGGTTCCCTTCCAGTGGGATCTAGATCTGGCCAGATGATACACACATTTGTTTTGCCATCAGTAAGAGTGGATCTTTCTTACCGTCCCTGTTTTCTCCTACTCTGCCATCAGGAGAAGCTGCAGGCATTCTCTTGACTTTAAATATTTTAAAGCTCTCAGCTTGGGGTTTTAGTCAAAATTCTAACACAGAACGACCTGTGTTTATATACCGTTACACATTTTTTTACAACTAATATTTATGTAGGTTTACCAAAACTTTTATCAGTGTCTTTACTTGCCATTGCTTCTTTCTTTGTCTGATTTCTGGTTTAATTTTTCTCCTTACTAGGCAATAGCTTTCAGTAATTGTTCAAGTGAGGCTCTGCAAGTAGTGAGCTATACCAGTGTTTATCTAAAATTGCCTCTTTCTCTTCTTCTTCTTCTCTTTTTTTTTTTTTTAGTCTTCACTAGATTATTAAATGATAGATTAGCTAGGTATAAAACTGTAGATGAACAGTAATTTTCCTTCAGCTCTCCAAAGATATTCTACTGGCATTCATCGCTCCTGCTGAGTATTCTGTTATTCTAATTATTATTCCTTTATAGGTAATTTTCTCCATTGTAGTTTCTAAGGTTTTCTCTTTATTGTTGATGTTCACTGGATGTTACTAGATGTGCATGAGTTTTTATTTATCCTACTTGGGACTTTTTCAATTAATATCTTTAACTCTGGCAAATTCTTAGCCATTGTTTTTTGAATTTTGCCTTTTCCCCATTCTCTTCCTTCTTTCTTCTATGTCTTTAACTTTTCTTATAGTTGACCTCTCTCCCTGGGTGATTTCCTCATATTTATCTTCTAGTGCATAATTCTGTTTCTTTAGGTTTTCTCTGCTATTTATTCTGTTTACTGAGTTTTCAAAAGTTCAGTGATTGTATTTTTCATTGCTAGATTCCATGTTGCCTCTCTTATGAGATTGGCTTCTGCTTTTCCCCACAATTTTATGATGTGTATTGCTTTTTTTTTGGAGGTACGTGGGCCTCTCACTGTTGTGGCCTCTACCGTTGCGGAGCATAGGCTCCGGACGCGCAGGCTCAGCGGCCATGGCTCACGGGCCTAGCCACTCTGCAGCATGTGGGATCTTCCTGGACCGGGGCACGAACATTGGCAGGTGGACTCTCAACCACTGCGCCACCAGGGAAGGCCAATGTGTATTGCTTTTTATTTAAAATCTTATTTTAAAAAAATTGCTAGGATACCAAAGAAGGCAGAGTGCCATATGTGCAGTAACCCTCCCAGACGATTGTCCAACTGCCTTTGTCACTGCAAGTCTGATTCTTAATTCTGATCTCTCTTTCCAGTTTTAGCTGTGAGCTAAATTTAGTAGGGGTTGTTTCCCCGTGTAGTCTTACATTTTCTCAGCTGTGGAGGTGTCCATGTGGAGCAGTTTTACATTTATCTCTGTGGAGGGCTCTAGGGTTTTCAGAACAAAATTTTAATGTTAATTTCTCATTTTGGGTTCATGGCCCATCAGTAATGGGAACTGGATCCCACCCTCCGTGAAATGTAGGTTTCTCGTTGGGCACTGTATGAAGGGTAAGCTTCCTGTCTCTTCCTTAGTTGACTCTTCTTTGTCTCTTGAGTAGGTTGCTGGAGTAATTTTAGTTCCCATTTACACACAAGGCAGCCTTTCAAGTCTTCTAGCTTTAAATAGTGAATCCATTCCAGCTCCTCAGCTTGCTCAGTTCTAAGGATTTATTTTCTATGTGGGTATAAATACACTTGTGTTTATATGCAAATTCCAAACCAATGTGCACCTCTACAGCTCTAGCACCTAATTACTTTTCCAGCTATGCATTCCCTCTTCATTGATAATTTCCTTTTCATTCGTTCAAAAATGGCTATATATTTCAAAGGTTGTTATATTTTTCTTTTATGTAGCATTTCCATATGCTTGCAGTAGGGGGACTGGGTGACTCAGGGTCAGCTGAATTCTCCGTATTGACCAGAAGTCAGCACTGAATTTCAAAAGTGAATTTGTTCTGCTTTTGTCATATATACAGCTATTCAGAAGTAAAACATAATAACAGAAAAAAGTAGTGCCCAAAGATTTTCATAGACTAGTAGGAAGGAAGGAATTATTGATGGGAAAGTGGAAAATTTGGCTCTCAGCTTAAATTTTTCCTCTTTTCAGAATGTATATAAAAATCACATTATTCAACAAATATCGTTTATTATATTTCAGAACCTTATTTGGAGCCCTTCATCTGCACCTTGGAGGAGCACCTGAGGGGCCAGCTGGAACTGGAAAGACTGAAACTACAAAAGATTTAGCCAAAGCTGTAGCCAAACAATGTGTTGTTTTCAACTGTTCTGATGGGTTGGATTATCTGGCTTTAGGAAAATTCTTTAAGGTTTGAGTTGACTCGTCATTTGCGATATGATAACTTCTCAGAAAGGCTGTTCATAATGAAACATAATTTGATGAAAGTAAAAGATTTACTGTAGTTTAAGCAAAGTTAAAGTTAAAGTATTATCTCAGTAATTCTCGAGAGAAGTAGGGTTATATCAAAAGCTTATTTGAGAAGGAGCTCTACCTCCAGTCCTTGCTATAATGGGTCAGTATTACTGATAGAAATGAATGAGTGGTGTCCCTCCAGTATACTGGACAGCTAGAAGTTTGAGAACCACTGCATCATGTAGAAATTGTGGTATCTAAAGACTTCTTTGTCCAGTAGATCTTGGTATTAACAAGTTAATATTAACAAGTTCATTAATCATTAACAAGTTCAGTGGTTTACTTTTATAGACACATTCTGATTAATCTTTTTGGTGAACCTGAAATCTTTCTTTTGTTTTTTTGTTAATCTTTTTGGTGAACTTGAAATCCTTCTTTTGTTTTTTTTTTATTCTGAGTCAGATTCCCACTCTTATAAGTCTGTAAGATTGCAAAAAGGGGAGTTAAAAGTATAAAGTCCCTAAGTTCATCAGTGTAACCTATGAACATCTGGTCATTTTAGTGCTTTGTTGCTACAGCCTGTTATTCCTTAAAATATTAGGTGGTACAGTTGAACACAAAATTATCCGTGTGGGATTATGGGCTCTACTTATTTGTTTATTTGATTTCTATTTTTCTATACTTTTCAAAGTACATTTTAAAGATTCTGTAATCCTTTTCAAAAGTATCTCCAGAAAAAGCTAACATTAAAAAAAAAAATACACAAACTAACAAAAAGGAATATAACAACCCTACCCCATACAGTAAACTATTCCTCCCTGAAGTATGGCCTAGTCATTTTATAATAGATTTGGAGCATAAAAAGTCTCTACATTTGTGATGCTGAAACAATTAGAATAAAATAAAAGAAAATATTATAATGAATAACATATGAAGAAAACATTTGAGTGACCAGTAACTATTTTAATCATCCTCTATCATGATATACAACCTTGCTGTAATGATTAAAGAAATAAACAGCAAATCTAAAAGATTCTATGTGTAGTTTGAATAGCCACTATATTCCTAAATGTTTAAAGAAAAGTCTGGTATGTGCTAAGTTTTCAAATCTATATAATGATATTCTTAATTCTTTGATATAGATTCATATACTTATAATATTAAATTTGATTATTGCTAAGTATTGATCATATGGACACTTTGTGTTAGGATCATGCTGAATAATGGGGGTACAAAATAAAAAAGACATAGGTCTTACTATTAAGAACCTCACAATCTGTATAACTGTTTGAACATGTGACTTCATAAGCATTCTGTTCTGTGATTTCTAATCCTTTTATTTTATCGTGTATTAGATTTCTAAGTCATAGAGTCTTCTCTAAATAATGAAAATGTACTACTCTTTGATTGCATGCCATTCATGTTTAATCCAGTGTGTTTCAATAGATTGAACTGTACACAAATCCAAGATCAGCCGCTATTAGATGTATGGCATTGTACTAATTATTGATACTTAACATCTTATGTGATATAGCCTTAGTTTCCTTGCATAAAAGATATATACAAAGTGCCGTGCATCATGCCTGGCATATACTAGGTACTCAGTGAAACACACATACATACATATGCAATCTATAGAATGTACATTCAATGCATATTTTTGCATTGATTTTTTAAAGTTAGTCCACATTTGGACTCAGCTACTCAAGCTTGATTTTCCAGTTTTTCCTTATGACCAAATGGCACATACTTATGAGGTATCTGTGAGTTAGAACTGCAAGCTAGTGCCTCAAACGGTGTTAGTTGGTCATTAAGGTGCTCAGGCCGGAGAGTAGTCTCATTGGCAACAGAAGTCATCTTATTTAAAGGATTATTACAATCCATTCTATGGAGTCCATAAGGAAAAAGCAAATAAAATCAGTTTGTAAATAAAAAGCAAGAAAGGCTATGAAATTATAGATATACATCTAAATGGCAAAAGATATACACACAAAGTAAAAAAAAAAAATCAATTGGAAAATTTTCCAGTTGATTGAACTCTTTGTTCATGCAGAATAATGAATTGGTAATAAAAGAATAAGCCGTCTTTAAAGCTTTAAAGATAAGGGTGAATAAGCAATTTCCTTGATAGGATATTAAATCCGCGAAAAGATGAGGTGAAAATAACAAATTTCAATGTAATATTCAATCAGATAAAATTGAAAATTTTCATTGATCTTTTCTCCCAGGGACTGTTATCTTGTGGAGCCTGGGCTTGCTTTGATGAGTTTAACAGAATTGATTTGGAAGTACTGTCTGTGGTTGCTCAACAAATTCTTACTCTCCAAAGAGGTAATGGACTAGTTTATCTCTGCATTGTGTGAAAACAGTAGAAATATAGGAGGTAATGAATGGCACCAGTCCCATTTATATGTGGAATTGCTAAGTCATTTCATTCTTGATTACTCACAGGTATTAATGCAGGTGTGGATTTACTAGTGTTTGAAGGAACTGAACTAAAACTTGACCCCACGTGCGCTGTCTTTATAACAATGAACCCTGGATATGCTGGGCGATCAGAACTTCCGGATAATCTGAAGGTACAGAAAAGGCAATTATATCATCGATTTCCTTTCTGTGATTAACACAGTTAATATATAAAAAGAAAGCACATGCTGTTCTTGAATTTTATGTAAAATTTTTGCTTTTAGATGTTACATTTTAGACAACTGTTTTAGAAAATAATTTTAAAGCTTTGAGTACTTTTAAAAAATAGCTATGCAATTTCCAAAACTTCTATTTTAAAATTCGTGGTAATTATACAAATTAGAAGACATAGGAAATATTGAGAAAGGTACCCATTCTACTGCTTACTATACTGTATTCCTCAATTTTAAATGCTGAAATCAGAAAATTGTGAATTCTGAGGTTTTTTTCAAGTTAATATTATAATATGAGCATTTTCCTATCTTTATGAACATAATTCAAACTGTAAATAAATTTATTGAACTGTGCTTACTGTTTGACATTTAGTTTTCCTTCATTATAGATAATATTGCAATGAGCAATTTTTACTTAAGGCTTTTCTCTATTTTAAGATACTTCCTTAGGAGAGTCATAAGACCAAGAGCTGTGTTGCTAAATTGCCTTCCAACAGAGGTTGAAACAATTTATATCCTATATCAATTCTCAATTCTCCTTAATACCCAGCAGTAGTTTTTTGTAAGAACAAAACAGTTTGCTAATTGAATAGACTAGAATCTTCATTTAAAAAACAAACTTCTTTAATTATTCGTGAAATATGACATTTTCCCCATATCTTTGTTAGACATTCTATATCCTTTTCTGGTGAATTGCATGTTTATGGCTAGCACATAGAGAG
Source organism: Monodon monoceros (assembly GCF_005190385.1). Taxonomy (NCBI): domain Eukaryota; kingdom Metazoa; phylum Chordata; class Mammalia; order Artiodactyla; family Monodontidae; genus Monodon; species Monodon monoceros. Next base: position 39,099,243 of record NW_021703772.1, read on the forward strand.
AAAATGTTGAAGAATAATGCAGTGATAATTGCGGATCCAAAACCAAGTCTTCTGACTCTAAATCCTGCATTCCTTCCACTATCCACATTTTTAGAACGACAGCTTCTCAGACTAGTTGAGGTACTTTTCCATCGAAAACACTTTTGATTGGACTCACTGCTGCCAAGTATTTTTGTGGTATTTTTATTCCATACACTTTTATATGTTAGACGTGATGTTTTAGTACTTTGCCTTTGTGAAGGATGGTGTGATTTAAAAATAGAAACTGGTAAATCCTCCTTCATCAAAGAAGCATTTTGCAACTTTTTATTGGGATACACATTTGGAAAGCTCTTTTTGTAGCAGTACTTTTATTCACTCATGTTTTCCTTTTATTCAGTAGGATCAATCTGAATACATAAATATTTGTAAAGGCAAACATCTGTGAGTAGCTAATCATAAAAAGCTGGGACCAGTATTAGTTGAGTCTGTTAATGCCCCATGCAGACTTTTCCATGTTTTATTTATTGTGAGTGTTGAAACAGTGTCAAAATATTCACCTTGGGGTTCTTGGGGTATTTTCCTTCTATTTTAGGCCAAAAACTGCTCTCAAATTCTGATAGCTTTTTGTTGTTTTCGTTGTTCCTTTTGTGCAGTCTTCTTGGTTAGAGCTGCTATAGAATATCTGTTTTCAAGTACATATGGAAATACCTAACAATTTTGAAAAAAATGTCTTAGTCTGAAATGAAAGAGAGATAGATAGATAGATAGATATACTATTTTTTAAAAGCCTGCTGAGGCCCAGAGAGTATTATCATCAGTCTTCAGAGTCATCCTCGACGCTTCTCTCTTCTTCACGCAGTGATTCAGCCGGTTACCAAAACCAGCAAAATCCTATTTCGTAAGTCTTATTACGCCTGCTGCTCCCGTCCAGCCCCACGGCCACGCCTTGCTCCCAGCCCTCTTCAGTCTTCTCTTGTGTGTCTTATTGCAGCAGCTCACCTGTCACCAAGAGTCCCTACTGAAATTCATTATAATGAATTCCCCATTGTAATGCTACCTGTGTTGTCAGAAGAAATCTAATCATATAATTTCCAGACTTAAAAAACCACCAGGCTCCTTTTGCCCACAGGAAAAAAAATTCAAATTTCTTGGCCTGATCTGCAAGAGCTTTGGCATTAGACCCAGTTGCGTCTGTACCACCAGCTCCCTGCACCTCCCTGTCACACAGGCCTCACTAGCCTCTGAAGGTCCCATGCCTTTGCACATGCTGTTTACCCTCTCTTGAGTGCTCTGCTGAGCCACCACTGTCCTGCCTGACAAATTCATACTCATCCTCTAAGCTAGCAGTCAGCCACCGAACATACATACAGTTCAGATAAGACCATCTGGGTCCAGCCCCTGGAGCTGGCAGAGGTTTACAGCTGCATCTTTCTATCCTGCACGTGTCCATGGGTTCTACAGGGACTCCTGTTAGGTCTCTCCGCTTGGAACTCCTGAGACTTTGAGTGATGGAATCTGTTTCTCTAGTTGTCATTCCCTCCACTCTGCGTGGATCGCTGATGGATGATTCCATGTAGATTTTGCTGTTGGAGAGCTCTCACTTTGCCAGAGGGAATCTTGGGGAGGACTTAAAATGGCCCCAACTTCGCTCTCTCTCTCCCTTATCGTGTATATCTCATGCATCTTCTGTCCCAACAGACTGTGGGAGTGAAGGCCACTGTGATCTTGCTGCCCCAGGCTACTTTTGCTTTCTCAGGCATGAGTCAGGCACCAATCTATATTCCCCCCCAACAGGGTGATACCCATCAAACTCTTACTGAACTTGGGAGTGAGGAGGGGGGCTTATGCAGACTCACAGCATAAGGAAACCTCCCTTCGATGGAAGTCTTTTTACAAATCCTCCCTCCTTCCTTATTCTCTCAAATGCTTTATGATCTACAAGTAAATGGGAAGGTTCAAGAATTGTGTGTATTTCCTTTGTAAATTATTGGGCAGATCATGCATACTTCGGTAACTGCTATGTATCATGTCATGAAGAAAGACTCAAGTTTTGACATCTTGTACATCTAGGTAAAACCTGCATAGTAGAGCAATTTCTTAAACACATCTCCACTTTAGAGAAGCTGTATTTAATATTAAAACTATTCTGAAGAATCAGTAATCATTTCAGAATAGTTAAATGTTAGAAGCAATGGTAAAATAGACTTACCCTATTTTTTAAATTGAAGTATAGCTGATTTACAATGTTGTGTTACTTTCTGATGTATAGCAGAGTGATTCCATTTATATATATGTATATGTATGTGTGTATTTATATATCTTTTTCATATTCTTTTTCATTATGGTTTATTACAGGATATTGAATATAGTTCCCTGTGCTATACAGTAGGGCCTTGTTGTTTATCTATTTTATATATAGTAGTTTGTATCTACTAATCCCAAAGTCCTAATTTATCCCTCTTCTCTCCCCCACCCATTTCCCCTTTGGTAAATGTAAGTTTGTTTTCTATGTCTGTAAGTCTGTTTCTGTTTTGTAGATAGGTTCATTTGTGTCATATTTTAGATTCCACATATAAGTTATATCATGATATTTTTCTTTCTCTTTCTGACCTACTTCACTGAGTGTGATAATCTCTAGGTCCATACATGTTGTTGCAGATGGCATTATTTCATTCTTTTTTATGGCCGAGTAATATTCCATTGCGTATATGCATATATACCACATCTTCTTAAACCAGTCATCTGTTGATGGGCACTTGAGTAGTTTCCATGTCTTGGCTATTGTAAATAGTGCTGCTGTGAACATTGGAGTGCATGTATCTTCTTGAATTAGAACTTCTGGGTTTTTTTCCCAGATAAATGCCCAGGAATGGAAATGCTAGATGATATGATAAATCTCTTTTTAGTTTTTTGAGGAACCTCCATACTGTTTTCCATAGTGGCTGTACCAATTTACATTCCCACCAACAGTGCAGGAGGGTTCCCTTTTCTCCACACCCTCTCCAGCATTTATTATTTGTAGACTTTTTAATGATGACCATTCCGACTGGTGTGAGGGGGTACCTCATTGTAGTTTTGATTTGCATTTCTCTAATAATTAGCGAAGTTAAGCATCTTTTCAGGTGTCTGATGGCCATATGTATGTCTTCTTTGGAGAAATGTTTAAGTCTTCTGCTGATTTTTTGATTGGGTGGTTTGCTTTTTTTGTTATTGAGTTGTATGAGCTGTTTGTATATTTTGGAAGTTAAGCCCTCGTTGGTTGCACTGTTTGCAAATATTTTCTCCCATTCTGACGGTTGTCTTTTCGTCTTGTTTATGGTTTCCTTTGCTGTACAAAAGCTTATAAGTTTGCTTATTCCTATTTGTTTATTTTTGCCTTTGTTTCTATCGCCTTGGAGACTGACCTAAGAAAATGCTGCTATGATTTATGTCCGAGAACGTTTTGCCTATGTTTTCTTCTAGGAGTTTTGTGGTGTCCTGTCTTATATTAAAGTTTTTAAGCCATTTTGAGGGTTTTGTGTGTGTGTGTGTGTGTGTAGGATTTGAAGGCACTGTTATAATGTCATTGATTTACACGTGACTGTCCAACTTTTCCAATACACTTGCTAAAGAGACTGTCTTTTCTCCATTGTATATTCTTGCCTCCTTTGTCAAAGATTGACTGTAGGTGTGTGGGTTTATTTCTAGGCTCTCTGTTCTGTTCCATTGATTCCTATGTCTGTTTTTGTGTTGATACCATGCTATTTGATTACTGTAGCTTTGTAGTATTGTCTGAAGGCTGGGAGGGTTATGCCTCCAGCTTTGTTCTTTTTTGCTCAGGATTGCTTTGGCAATTCTGGGTCTTTTATGGTTCCATATAAATTTTAGGATTATTTGTTTTAGTTCAGTGAAAAATGTCATGGGTAATTTGATAGAGATCACATTAAATCTGTAGGTTGCTTTGGGTAGTATGGAGAATAGGCGTATTCTAGATCTTCTGATGTCACAAAGTCAGTAACATGATCCATAGCTTTCCACAGAGTAAGTAGCATGAAACACCCTATTAGTACAGAGAAAAAAAATGAACTAGATCCTGAATCCTCCATTTCACTCAACTAATACTTAGCTAATTCCTGAAGAGGTCGCATTTATGAAATCTATTTCCAATCCTTAAAGGAAGAAATGGTAAGAAGTTATTGCTTGAGATTTTGTTGTTGATGTTGTTCCAAAATTTAGTCCTTTGGAAGCATACTCTAGAAAGTGTATGTAATTCCTTATGTACCACCCTTCTTCGTCCACTCTATAGGACAGAAGCAATAAAATAACTATTCTCAGTCATTTATTTCTGCTGAGGTAAACATGGAGGGTAATACTCACATTGATTACATGTACTGGAATTTATTCAAACCCTGGCAGGTTACCTGGATCTATACCCTCCCATTTTTTTTTTTTTTTTACACTCAAGAAAGTATGCCATTGGTTAAACCAGAATCCAAATTAATTTTTTAAAGCACTAAATTACCCTTAAACCTACTGCTATTACTGAAAAATTATTTCTGACAGATCCCAAACCGTATCATATCAGTATTTCACACACTCTGTTTGAGAATCAATGAATGAGAATGTCTACCACCATAACAGTTTAGGCCTAAAAAAATATTTTGATGAGGATGCTTTTCTCTGTGATAAGTAAGAATCCATGATAACTCCTTGAAACTTCTGTACCGTACTTTATTTTTTGTTCTCTTGGCCACTGATATGTCTGTTTCATTGTGTTCCACAACCACTTTGCTAATAGTGCTAAGAGAATGTGAATAGGAATTTGTAAAGTACCTGGTGTGTCAGAGACCTGACACACAGACCTGGATGTTGATCCCAAGCTAGTAGCAATTTGTACTATTGTAGAAAGATTGTATCACCCTAACCTAGCCATTGACCAGCTAACTCATTTGTTAATTCATTCATTCTCTATTTTATTCATTAAAAAAAAGTTGTTGAGAACCTACCCTTTAAAAGAGGTACCATGTGTATAGTAATTCTCTTGCAGCCTTTTTTCCCAGGTAGGTAGTGGTTTAGAGCACTTGCTTAAGCTTCTCTGTTACAAATTATTTGCTCATGCTATATACTTTTAACATTTTATTCTTGCCTTTCTTGAATGGTAACCTTATTGATAAAATAGCAGTACTAAGGCCTCTAGCTAGTAATTAATGTAACACATTGGAAGGATCTTGCTTGATGTAAATCTTTTATTCTCAACTTTAGTGTCATAACAGCTCACTTAAGTAAAATGTCCTCATTCTCTATCTGCCTTGTGTTTTCGGTAATTCAGCTAATTCCCAGCAGGTATTTATAAACTGCCTGAACTGTCTGCATTATAGTAAATTGTCATTTACTATAATTATTATTCACTATCTGAATATGATTATCATTTTTCTAGAGCACTGTTGCTCTCCTGCTTTAGTACAAGAAAGCCATGTTTTCATATATGAGCTATTGAAGCAAATCCTGACACATACTAACATTTTAAACTTAAATTTTCTTATTTATTCTTTTAAAATCTATTCAGTTTTCTATTTACTTTCGATCACAAAACATTTATTTGTCCCACAATATTTAAAATACTATGAGGAAAAAATTATCTTTAGAATTTGGAAAACTGATTTGTCTCTAGTAATAATTATCCAGGACTTATTTTCAGTTTCTTCCCTTTATTATGCTTGGTGAAAGACTGACATGGTGACTGCAGACTCAAAAATGTTAAAAAAAAAATCTCAAATTACACCATTTATGTAACATAGTCTTGTTATTAGGGGTTACCTGATGAGACCCAAATCATTTAATTAATTAGATGCCAGAGAGCTTCACTTGAAGCCCAGTCTCCCAACACCAGGCACTTTTTCACCAGCCCAGATGAGAACCCCGGCTCTTGGACATCCCAGCATAGTCTGCTTTTTCCCTATAGCATGTTACTTCCCACAAAAAATAGAACGTAATGGATACTTAACACTTAAGTAAATTAATAATTCACCAAAGGTCTAGGTATGATAGAAATTGGAAGCATTCTCAAAGCATAATTTAAGGAAACATATTTATATAAAAAGTTAATGATCTAGTTATTATATACAATAACAAGAAGTCACATTTTAAAGTGTTTTTATCTATATGATCTGGCTACTGTAACTTAATATTATTGCAGAAAAGCTATAACACTGTAACATGCTATGAAGGAAAGAGTAGGCTTATCTCCATGATGGTCTTTTTCAAAAAGCACCTTTTCTCCCCTCCCATAGGCACTCTTTCGGACAGTAGCAATGATGGTGCCTGATTATGCCATGATTGCCGAAATAGTCCTGTACTCCTGTGGCTTTGTCACAGCTCGGCCACTGTCGGTAAAGATTGTGGCTACATATCGCCTGTGTTCAGAGCAGTTGTCATCACAACATCACTATGACTATGGAATGAGAGCCGTGAAGTCAGTGCTCACCGCAGCTGGGAATCTAAAGGTAAAAAACTCAAGTGGCTTCTTACTCATTCATTTCCTGTTTATAAATCTCAGGACCATGTGTCTTCACAAGAGTTACACTAACTGGTTAGTTTCATCAACTGAAAAAAAGTTCAGTTATCGTACTAACATAATTAATTATTTGCACACGTGAAAAAGGACATTTTATGATTTGTAAAACCTTAGACGTGTGATCAGTGATTTGAGTTCCATTCCACAATTTTAACTGTATGAAACTAGGTTCTACTAAGGAGTAAAATTCCTTGCTGCTGAGAAATACTTTGAAAGCATTTATATATTGAATAGCTTTAAAGGAAATAATCTATGTATAATTAATAAATATATACAGAAGCCCCTAGACATTGTTACTTAATATAATTACACAGTTGCAGCCAACTGTAGACTAGCAGTAATAGATTGGCAATATAATGTTTGCATTTTAAGATGGTATAAATCATAACTATATTGATAAAAAGTCAAAATGTTTGAAGACTTGGGTAATTTTTCATTGAAAGTCTTTTGTAGAAACATAAAATATAACTGTACATTTGTTCTTTATCAAAGTAAGCAAGATAGGCTATAATTAACAGCAAAATGCAAACTGTGGCTTTGGAGCTTATAAAATTTTCATGTTCATGACTGCAGAAGAAAAAGATTTTGAAATATATCTTGTGTGATTAAAAACAATGGCATGCATTTTAATCTTCTATGATAATGTTACCAAGAATTCTGATATATAGTGGTGATATTCTGTTTCACATTAGCTTAACATGACTTCAAGTCATTGTGTTTTTTTTGTAATAAACAAATGCAACTAGAAGCAACAATTTGTATTAACCTGGCATGTCATGATTACATTGTGGTCAGATAATGGGAAAGAAAATGCATTGTCCTAGTATATGTCATCACTGACATCTTGACTATGGAATTGAGCTATTAAAGTTATGCAGCAAATGAATCCTATCATTCTTTGTCAAAAGCTAATTGAAAATTGTTGAATGTGTTGGCTTGAATATTTTGAAGTTTGTTTCTATTATATCAAAAAGCAATTTAAACATTTGCTTTAAGATGATAGCCTCTCAGATAACAAAAGAGACTTCTGACACTTCATAATTTACATGTGGTTAGGTTGATCCAAAGTCCATATGAATAGGACTAGCTTTGGCTTTGGAGGCCCTGGAAATTTAGAGACAGCTAACCTTGATTGCCAGGCATCACTGACTTTGTAAGGTTAAAGCCAGTTAAGTAGGAGCATGGGATTTATTAGAAAGATTCTAGAGAAAAAGAAGAGGATTCTGGAAAACTAAATGCATGATGGTAGGAGAAGCTTTGGAGTAAGATGTTGAATAAAGTATAGAAGCTGGGAGAAATATTTCTGAGTTCAGATTTTTTTGTGAATTATTGAACCATCTTATGGACATGAGCAACAAGTTGAGGGTTCAACCAGATTTTTTAGTAAACTCTGGGTTTACCCCAGATTTTTTAGAATTTAACATAAATTTTCTGAAGCACCTTCTACTTAAGTGACTTAGTGTATTAACGAGCCCTCTCCACTCTGCCTGGGGATCACACTCAAGCGCGCTGGTACTAAGCGTGCAGCCAGCAGGCAGCGTGCTGCTCTGCCCTCCCACCTTCTATCAGATGAACTGTTCCTCACCCAGAGTCAGGTGGCTTGTTCCCAAAACTCCCTGAAGCCAGTCGGACATGTTACTGTCGTTATGTCATTTAATTAATTGTCAATGAAATTGATGGTATATGAGCATGAAAAGAAGAGTTTTGTTTTTATGAAAAGTAAGTTCATTGTTTAAGAAAGACTCAGTAAAGATGAAATGCTAAAAAAAATGACTTTGAATTAGGTATGGATAAGAAAAGTGAATAAAACTGGGAAAAAACCTTAAAAATTTTAAGGATGCTACACTTAGATTGTCTCCCAAGTATCTCTGAAGAGCATGATCATCTTTAAAACACAAAACCAAAACACAACAAAACTGGACAGAGCAGATGATTCATTATTGATGCGTTTTTTTCCAACAAGAAAAATGGTCCAAAACTCTACCCTCAGAGAAAAGGTCTTGGCACCAAAATATGGGCAGAGTGAGTGAATGTTTATATGTTTTAAATGTAAGTGCATCTTTTAAAAATGATTGCCCATCTTTAATGATTATTTTCACTTTACCAACCCACTGCTGGTCTTGAATGCATAGGACAAGCAAGCTCTTACCCAATATAGAGGCAACGGCAGCTCCCAAACTATATGGAATTCATGGCCAATAGCTTTTTACCCAGGGCATCTGTGAAAAAGTAGTCAGTTCAACTTAGGTTTTCATTATAAACTGGTAGAAAATTCACCAAGTATAATCATCAGTTTCTAAAATTAGTAACAGTCCAATTAAATGAAAATAAGTAAGAACAACACTTTTGCATGGGCTTAAGTTGCCTCTGGGGCCTGGTGTTCGTGTGTGTGTCTGAACATGTAGGGGGTGCAGTTAATAGCTGCAGATATCATTATGAGCATATTTTCTTTCAGCTGAAATATCCAAATGAAAATGAAGAAATTCTTCTGCTTAGATCTATTATTGATGTAAATCTACCAAAATTTTTATCCCATGATTTACCACTCTTTGAGGTAAGAACATTTTATTATTACAATGTATCAAAACTCTTCTAGTAATGTATTTATCAAGCGTCCATGGTTGCAACTCCCTGTGAGAAACTTCCACTACAGAAAACGATGATATGGCAAAGAAAAACATAGATCATTCTGTTTTATTTGAAGTGTGTTAGCTAGCTTTGTTGTTTTGGATAACTTTTTACTCTTTTTTTTTTTTTTTTTTTTT